>NW_026973770.1:230000-285000 GCF_035594125.1 Scylla paramamosain | reverse complement strand
CTGCCTCAGTTGTTTACAGGCTGACTTACTGGGTGTCTCGAAGCCGTAGGTGTTCTCAGAGCTCTGGGGGAGGCAGGGAGTGGCAGTGAGAGAGAGGGAGAGGCAGGGAGAGAGAGGGAGAGTGTTATGTTTAATTTACTTCCAAGGGATGTGGTTTTACACGAGTCTGTGCTGAAGGTGTGAAGAAAATGTTGTTATTTTTTTTTATTTTATTTATTATTTTTTTTATTTATGGTCTTAGGATAGAGGGAGAGGGAGAGTGGGAGTGTTGTTTTTAGAGAGAGAGAGAGAGAGAAAGAGAGAGATAGGTACTTACATTTTTATCTTTCACTCTGAAAAATCTCCCACGAAAATACACCTTGGAAATTCTCGGACTGGAAAATAAACAAGTAAATAAATAAATAAATAAACAAATAAATAAGTAAATAAACCAACAAAAACAAAACAAAAAATGAAATGCATATAAAAAAACGTACATTTAACGAAAAAATATACAACAACTACAACAACAACAACTACTACTACTACTACTACTACTACTACTACTACTACTTACCAAAAATAATTCCCCACTTTCGCCTTATTTTTGAGTACAACGACCCCAGCTGGTGTGAGGCCCAAAAAGTACTCGATGTTGTCTTCTCCCTGAAACATAGAGCCAGGTCAGGTCAGGTCAGGTCACGTGGGGTTAGGTTACGTTAAGTTAGGTCGAGGTAGATTAAAGGCCGTCGAGGTTAAGTTATGTTAAACATGTCGTATTTTTGCCATTTCTTCAACCAGCCATTGAAAATAATTGCGAATAAGATTTTTCGTCTCAAACCATTCTTTAATTACTTCTGGCTGTTTTTGGCTTTCTTAAATCTTGTTGGTGTACATTCCGTTCCAGTTTTTATTACGATATGCTGATTGACATGTAAGTTAATGCATTAATTGGTAGATACATGTTACCAATAGCATGTTATGTAGCATTACACCGTGTCAGGAGCTGGTGAAGACGTGAGCGGGAGGGAAACAAAATGATTGGAAAATGGAGCTCCAAGGAAGTTATTTATTTATTTTAATTATTTATTTATTTTTTTTTTATTTCAGTTGTAGGAGGGGCGTCGGTCATTGTCATTGAATTTATAGGGAAAGGAAATACCCAGTGAAGTGTCAGTGCCTTAAAGGGCTTACACGTGCTCTGGCGGAGGTTTGGTACAATCTTGACCACGGGATGGTTACAATTATCTTTTATTACTTTTTAAGTAAGATGCATATATTTTGGGAACTTATTTATTTATTTTTTTTCCCTTAGTTTTTAAATTGTTTTGTCTTTTAGAGATTTTTTTTCCTTTTTGAGTTAATGTAATGTTGATATTTTGAAAAGTTTACTGCTATTATTTGAAAATCTTTGGGCTTGTAATGATAATTTGTAACTCATATTTTGTTTAATGAGAGAGAGAGAGAGAGAGGAGAGAGTGAGAGAGGAGAGAGAGAGAGAGAGAGAGAGAGAGAGAGTAGAAGAGAGAGAGAGAGAGAGAGAGAGAGATGAATGAGCAGATTGATAACAGGTACAGGTAAGCGCCCTTGTAATACATCTTGTTTAACTTATGGAAAGAACTGGTACCTGGAATAATGATAATAATAATGATAATGGTAATAATAATAATAATAAGAGGGGTGGTGGTGGTGGTGGTGGTACTATTGTTGTTGGAATAATAATAATAATAATAATAATAATAATAATAATAATAATAATAATAATAAAAATAGTAATAATAATAGAGTGGTGGTGGTGGTTGTACTATTGTTGTTGTTTTCGTTCTTTTTTTTTCTTCTTCTTCTTCTTCTTCTTTGTGTGTGTGTGTGTGTGTGTGTGTGTGTGTGTGTTTACAGATTAAAAAAAAATAAATACCTTTCTTCTTCTTCTTCTCTTCTTCCATAACAGGTCATAGAATTAAGGTTATATTTATTATGTGAACTTGATCAGAGAGAGAGAGAGAGAGAGAGAGAGAGAATCTCTCTCTCTCTCTCTCTCTCTCTCTCTCTCTCTCTCCTCTACGAGTCAGTAAGGATTAGCTGTGTATAATTTCACGCTGAAATAGAGGGTGAATGGAGACGTGCCTGCAAAATAGTAGTAGTAGTAGTAGTAGTAGTAGTAAAAAAAAATATATATATATATATATATATATATATATATATATATATATATATATATATATATATATATATATATATATATATATATATATATATATATATATATATATATATATATATATATTGTAACGCCCGGGTATTATTGTTGTTTAGTCTAAGTTGCCTTTATTTCTTTCTGTGGGATTGAGTGTGTGACGTGCGTGTGTGTGTGTCAGCTGTGCCTGGTGTCTGGCAGTGGTGCATGGATGGCGGGAGAGAAGTCGCGTGACTGCAGTGACTGGGCAGCGTGTTGTTGGCCCCGCTCTGGATAACTTGTCTTTGCGTGTCCTCCGTGCCGAGTGCCTGTTGCGTGAGCCTGAAGAGTTTGACTGTCCCTGCCTGTGTCTGTAACTGCCTGTAACTAACGGAACTAGTAAAGGAAGAAAGTGTTGCCCACTGTTTGTCTACCCGCTCTGTCTGGCTGTGCGTGAATCACGTGGGACGTGGTACCCTTAGCATCTCTTGTCTAGCCTGCTGGTGTTCCCGAGTGCTGTCCTGACTGTCGGGGAATTGTGGGCGTCTACGGGAGTGCTGAGGTTTGTGCTTTCGTAACAATGGCGTCAGGAGTGGGATGCTAAGTGTGTGCTCGTACAGACCTACGTGACTCGAGTGGAGAAACCATGGCAGACAAGGTGGTAGACAAAATGGCGGGCGAGAGTGGTGCTGCTGACCAGTGTGAGGGACTGAGTGGGTCTAGTCACGACTCTAGTGATGCTGGTGACGAGAAGCCCACCCAGATGGACCTCCTCATGTCCCAACTGACGAGTATGGCTCAGAAGCAGGAGGAAAGGCACGAGCAAACCGTGGCAACACAAGCTGCCCAAACTGAACAACTGATGGAAGCCCTGCAAAGCAGCCTAGGTTCTCTGAGGGCTGAAACGCAGGCGTATACTGATCGCTCGTGTGAGGCAGTGAAACAGGAGGTAAAAAGTGAACTCCAAGCCTTGCGGGAAGAGGTGGCAGACCTGCGTGAGGGCGCGAGTGTTTGGCGGCAGGGCGCGTGGCCGCCACGTGTTGTCTTGGCGGGAGGTGTACAGCTGCCCGCAACCCCCGCCTGGCCTCCCGTGACTAGCCCAGGACCTGAAGGGAGTGTGGCCTCAGCCCCACCTGCTGTTGGGGGCCTTGGATGGGGCCCTGTGGGGGAAGCAGGTCCTTGGGAAGCACCCGAGATGGCCGTTGGGGGCTGGCCGCCCACCCGGGACAGGAGGGGAGGGCTTAGCCTGCCCCCTACACCGCCGGGCTCACCTCCCTGTGCCGCCTCCCCGCCCCCGAGCCCTAAGGCAGCCCGCTCGTCACCTCGTCACGTGAGACGCAAGCCAGCGGAGTACGATGGTAAGGTCAGCTGGGAGTCTTACGTCGCCCAGTTCGATATGCTGGCCCTTGGCCCAGGGCTGGGGGGAGGCAGAGAAGGCCCTGCAACTAGCGACAGCGCTGCGAGGCCCGGCGTTGGAAGTGCTGGGTCATCTCCCTGCCAGCCAGCGCACCTCATACGCAGCAGTGTCCGAAACTTTGCGGCGACGTTTCGGACACCGTCATCAGGCGGAGGTATACCGCGCCCAGCTTAAGAAGAGGACGCGAGAGAAGGACGAAACCCTTTCCCAGCTGGCGCAGGACGTAGAAGGGCTGGTGAGGAGGGCGTATCCAAGCGCGGCCGAGGACATGGTCGTTGTTCTGGCGCGCGACGCGTTCGTAGACGCCCTCCAGGACCACCAGCTCCAAATCTATGTGAAGCAGGCACACCCAGCTGACGTGCAGGTGGCGTTGGCACGGGCTATGGAGTTTGAGGCCTTCCTACAGACGACGACCAGCCTCTCTTCTCTTGCCCAGCCTCGTGGTGAGGTACGGGGCCGGAAGGCGAAGGTGGAGCACAAGGCGGCGTCACGGGAGGCGAGCCCGTCCGAGTTCGCCGGCCGCTGTTGGGGCTGCAGTGAGAGAGGCCATAGACGCAGCCAATGTCCGAGGGGACGAAGGACGCGCTCCCTCGATCGGCCTAACTCCAAAGCCTTCCAGACGTGCTGCGCCGCATGCGGCAAATCGGGCCACCGCTCCAGCGCCTCCCCCAAGCCCAAGGAGGTTGCTGAGGCGGGAAACAGCAGCGGGCTGGAGGAGGGGGCGACCTCACAGCCTGCCAAGGTGCCAATGCCCCGTGCTGTGTAAAGTGCCACCTCACCGTCAGCGCAGTGCAGGTACGAGGTGCGGTTGATGGAAGGCCTTGCTGCATGACCATTGACAGCGGGGCTGAGCGCACCATCGTGCAGCGGAGGCTGGTAAGTGCTGAGTGGCTCCCGTGCACCGTGGACAGGCTGTGTGGAGTAACGGGGGACTGCATGCCGTTGCAAGGCCCAGTAGACGTTCGAATAAGTGTCGGCAGCGCGGAGGTGAACCTGCCCGTGTATGTTGCCGAGCTGGAGGAAGAGTGTCTGCTGGGTTACGACTACCTGAAGAAGACCAGGGCCTGCGTAGACTTTGGACGGAAGGTGATAAAGGTATGTGGATACGATGTGCCTTTCCTTCCGGAGGTCGGCCGGTCGGAGGTAGTGACGACACGGCGGATGCAGTTGGCCCCGCGCTCTGAGTGTCGAGTACAGTGTCGACTCGCACGGCCGATGCAGAGCACGGAGGGCCTAGTGGAACCAGCCAGCGACTGTCGACTGGCTGACGGAGTGGCAGTCGGAAGGAGCCTCGTGCAAGCGGGGGAGAAGGTAGTCACTGTCTTACTGGCTAACTTCTCCGACGAGGCTCGCAACATACCCGCCGGAACAGCGGTGGGCGAGTGCGTGGAGGTGCAGCGTGCCGAGGCACCGCCGCAGGGTGAGCGGGCGGCCGAGGGAGCCCCGCTGCCAAGCTTCCTGGAGGATCTAGCGACCCGGAGCGCTGTCAATCTGACGGAGGCGCAGACGGAGCTCGTGTGTGACACCCTGGGCCGGTACGCCGATGTGTTCAGCCAGAGCGCCTCGGACTTGGGTCGCACGTCACTGGTGAAACACACGATCAACACTGGCACCCACGCACCGGTCAAGAGCCCACCCCGACGCATCGCACCAGCAAGGCGCGAAGAAATGCAGCGTGCAGTGAATGACCTGGCCACGCAAGGGGTAATCGAGCGATCAGACAGTCCTTGGTCGTCGGCGGTAGTCCTGGTAAAGAAGAAAGATGGAACGCAGCGCTTCTGTGTGGACTACCGGGCCCTGAACGACGTGACGGTGAAGGACTCTTACCCCCTGCCGAGGATAGACGACACGCTGGACGCTCTGGTCGGAGCCTGCTGGTTCAGTACACTTGACCTGAAGTCAGGGTACCACCAGGTGGAGATGGCGGAGGAGGACAAGCCTAAGACGGCCTTCTCTTTCGGGCAGGGCCTGTGGCAGTTTAACGTCATGCCATTTGGCCTCTGCAACGCCCCGGGCTGTTTTGAGCGGCTGATGGAGCGAGTGCTAGACGGCCTGCAGTGGAAAACGGCACTCGTATATCTGGACGACGTGATAGTCTTCGGGAGCACCTTCGAGCAGGAGCTGGGGAGGCTGGAGGAGGTTCTGCAGCGCCTGAGGAAGGCCAATCTCAAGCTTAGCCCCAAGAAGTGCCTCCTCTTCCAGCATGAGGTGCCGTTCCTGGGACATGTCGTCAGCAGTGGTGGCGTGCGCACCGACCCTGGCAAGGTGGCAGCGGTGGCTGACTGGCCCACTCCCTCCAACGTAGCTGAAGTGAGGAGCTACTTGGGCCTCTGCACGTATTACCGCCGTTTCGTGCCCAACTTTGCCACCTTAGCTGCTCCTCTTAACCGTCTCACCAAGAAGGGGGCGAGCTTCCGCTGGGATGAGGCATGTCAGGCGGCCTTTGACAGCTTGAAGGCGGCGCTTGTGGAGGCGCCCGTCTTGCCTTACCCTGACCCGAAGCTGCCCTACCTGCTTGACACCGACGCCAGTGCCGAGGGCGTCGGGGCTGTGCTGTCGCAGGTAAAGGACGGCAAGGAACACGTAGTGGCTTACTACAGCTGCAAGTTTAGTAAACCAGAGCGCAACTACTGTGTAACCAGGAAAGAGTTGTTGGCCGTAGTGAAAGCGTTCGAACACTTCCACCCCTACCTGTACGGCGCCGAGTTTACCGTCCGTACTGACCATGCCGCCCTGAAGTGGTTAAAGACGCTTAAGGGGCCGGAGGGACAGTTGGCGAGGTGGTTGGGGCGCATGGAGCAGTATAACTACCGGATCGTTCACCGCCCAGGACGCGTGCACAACAATGCTGACGCCCTGAGCCGACGCCCGTGTGAGGCTAGTTGCTCACACTGCACCGCCAGGGAGCCCAGCCCGTGTGAGGCCTCCTCACCTGGCGCTCCTGGGGTGTTGGACACAGTGTGCCGCCGTTTACGTGTGCCTGCAAACACCGCCGAGTGCAATGAGCGGTGGCGTGTGGCGCAGCGCAGTGACCCCGATCTAGCCCCCGTCGTGCGTTGGCTAGAAGCCAGCGACGAGCGCCCCAGCTGGCAGGTAGTGGCGGCTGAAAGCCCCGCCGCTAAGTGTTTGGTAAGCCAGTGGGAGACGCTATCAATTGACGAGAGCGGGGTGTTAGTGAAAAGGTGGGAGGCGGTAGGCGGGATGGGCAGAGACGCCTGGCTTGTGGTAGTGCCTCGTACTATGCGGCCGGAACTATTGAAGGAAGTGCACGCGGGTGTGACGAGTGGCCACGTAGGCGAAAAGCGTACCCTTCAACGCCTCCGCCAGCGGTTCTATTGGGGAGGAATGCGCAGTGACGTGACGGAATGGTGCCGGGCCTGTGACGTGTGCAGCGCTAAAAAGGGCCCAGCGCACCGTAACCGGGCCCCACTGCAGTTGTACAATGTAGGGGCACCGATGGAGCGGGTGGCAGTGGACATTGCCGGCCCGTTTCCCCTCACTCCCCGCGGGAACCGGTACATTTGTGTAGCCATGGATTATTTCACTAAGTGGCCAGAGGCGTATGCTATCCCCAATCATGAGGCAGAGACTGTGGCGAGTGTACTAGTCGACCAGTTCTTCTCTAGGTTTGGCGTGCCCGTCGAGCTGCACTCCGATCAGGGCCGTGAATTTGAGTCTCGTGTATTCAGCGAGTGCTGTGACTTGATGGGGATTTATAAGACGCGTACCACCCCGCTCCACCCACAGTCTGACGGCATGGTTGAACATTTCAATAGGACGCTAGTTCAACAGTTGGCCAAGTATTGTGGGGCGGGGCAGGAGGACTGGGACGTCAAGCTGCCGGCGATGCTGATGGCATACCGTTCCGCCGTCCATGAAGCCACTGATCACTCGCCCTCCCAGCTGATGTTTGGCCGGGAGCTCCGCCTTCCTATTGACCTGGCCACGGGGCGCCCTCCTGATGTTGACCTCCCCACAGTCACCTCTGGGTTCGCAGCCGCCCTGCAGGAGCGGTTCGCGGAGGTACACCACCGGGTGAGAGGCAAGTTGAGGGCAGCGAGTCAGGCCATGAAAGGTCTTTACGACCGGCGAGTGAGGGAGGCGAGTTACGCGGTAGGCGAGAAAGTGTGGCTGCATAATCCTCGCCGCCGGCGTGGCCTTTCTCCGAAACTCCAGAGCCCCTGGGAGGGGCCTTACACTGTCATCGCCGTGATCTCGGGGTTGACGTACAAAATCCAGCGTGGACGCCGTCGCCCTTCCATTGTGCATGTGGACCGTCTGTGGCGCTATCACGGTCCTGGGCACTACACTTGGGGCTTCGGGGGAGGTGGCGGCGATGATGCCGATTCTGCTGCCGAGGAAATCGACGAGTCCCCGGAGACAGCTGTCACCACCCCCAGCGAGCCAGAGGAGGCCGAGGCTGAGGAGTCAGGGGTGGGCGACGGCCGCGACTCAGAGCCAGCAGAGGAACCTCAGCCCACTCGGCCGCGCAGGGACAGACGCCGCCCACGGCGTTATGATGATTTTGTGTTGATTGACTCTGAGGGAGAGATATAAGGAGAGGCAAGGTCGGGTCGACCTTTTTGTAAAGGAGGGGGTGATGTAACGCCCGGGTATTATTGTTGTTTAGTCTAAGTTGCCTTTATTTCTTTCTGTGGGATTGAGTGTGTGACGTGCGTGTGTGTGTGTCAGCTGTGCCTGGTGTCTGGCAGTGGTGCATGGATGGCGGGAGAGAAGTTGCGTGACTGCAGTGACTGGGCAGTGTGTTGTTGGCCCCGCTCTGGATAACTTGTCTTTGCGTGTCCTCCGTGCCGAGTGCCTGTTGCGTGAGCCTGAAGAGTTTGACTGTCCCTGCCTGTGTCTGTAACTGCCTGTAACTAACGGAACTAGTAAAGGAAGAAAGTGTTGCCCACTGTTTGTCTACCCGCTCTGTCTGGCTGTGCGTGAATCACGTGGGACGTGGTACCCTTAGCATCTCTTGTCTAGCCTGCTGGTGTTCCCGAGTGCTGTCCTGACTGTCGGGGAATTGTGGGCGTCTACGGGAGTGCTGAGGTTTGTGCTTTCGTAACAATATATATATATATATATATATATATATATATATATATATATATATATATATATATATATATATATATATATATATTTTTTAAATAATTACTCTCTCTCTCTCTCTCTCTCTCCTTCAACAATATTGAAACAAAGGCAGAGAGAGAGAGAGAGAGAGAGAGAGAGAGAGAGAGAGAGAGAGAGAGAGAGAGAGAGAGAGAGAGAGAGAGAGAGAATAATTCTTTTACGATATATATAATTAATTTTTTTTTACTACTACTACTACTTTTTTTTAATGTGGGAAGGACACTGGCCATGGGCAACAAAAATCCAATAAAAAAAAAATGCCCACTGAAATGCCAGTCCCATAAAAGGGTCAAAGAGAGGTGAAGTTTCCAGTTCAGATTATAAGTAAAGGACAGACCGAGGATGTTCAGTGTAGAAGAGGGAGACAGTTGAGTGTCATTGAAGAAGAGGGCATAGTTGTCTGGAAGGTTGTGTCGAGTTGATAGATGGAGGAATTGAGTTTTTGAGGCATTGAACAATAACAAGTTTGATCTGGAATTGAGTTTTTGAGGCATTGAACAATACCAAGTTTGATCTGCCCCAATTAGAAATTTTAAAAAGATCAGAAGTCAAGCGTTCTGTGGCTTCCCTGCGTGAAATGTTTACCTCCTGAAGGGTTGGACGTCTATGAAAAGACGTGGAAAAGTGCAGGGTGGTATCATCAGCGTAGGAGTGGATAGGACAAGAAGTTTGGTTTAGAAGATCATTAATGAATAATAAGAAGAGAGTAGGTAACTACTACTACTACTACTACTACTACTATTTTGCAGGCACGTCTCCATTCACCCCCTAGTTTAGCGTGAAATCATACACAGCTGATCCTTGCTGACTCATAGAGGAGATAACCAGGAGAGAGAGAGAGAAAGAGAGAGAGAGAGAGGTTTGTTTTTTTCAATATATTAATTTTTGATTAATTGAGAGAGAGAGAGAGAGAGAGAGAGAGAGAGAGAGAGAGAGAGAGAGAGAGAGAGAGAGAGAGAGAGAGAGAGAGAGAGAGAGAGAGAGAGAGAGAGAGAGAAAATTTTCCTGTGTAGTTTTATTGGCACACCAGCGAATCGGTGATGTCTGTTCTGTAAAGCCATCTGAGCACCACCAATACTACCTTCCCCACAGCAGTGTCCTCCCCCTCCAGCAACAGTTTGACATTAGTATTACTTTTTAATTTTAAGGTTAGATCAACTGTATTAGATCAAGTGTTATGATGTAACACAAAGACAAGCCAGGCATCATTGTTGTTTACTTTATTCATATTGTATGTACTTAGTATTATCAAACATTAGATGCTTTGAAATCACGATAACTGCTTGATCACAAACCAGAATCTTCTGTATTTAATGTAGTAAATATGGTTCCCTTCCTTTGGCATATGCTGATACTGCAAGAATGCACTTCCATATCCCTTGCATGTAGCATTATGTAATAGTTAATGAGTGCTGTATATCACAACTGCCAATATTCCTCCTGTGATAGCAGCCTTGGCATATTCTAAATATCCTTACATACACTGTTTCATTGAGTACAATGACAACTAATCTAAATAATTAATAAATAAGTGTGTAATATGTGCTCTGGAAATACATGCACAGGAGTTAACGTTCTTTTTCTGTACCTAACAGGTAATAGTCAAATTACATGTTGTTATGTACCATTTCAGATCACATAGTCAGACTTATTGATGACTTAAAAGTAATAAGAAGTTAATTACACATTTTATCATTTCTATTAACCATGGTTAAAGTACCCTCGCCTTGTAAACTGGACAGTGGTTGTAAACCTACATCCCCCTACCCTCCCCACACACCTCTTACCTTCCACAATGCCCCATTCCTTACTGCTCACCCACAATGCCCCTTCCTTACCCCTCCCTTCCAGTAATGGATGCTTCAAGCAAAGCTTAACACTAGTGTTTTGTAGTTACTTTCTCACCAGTTGTGACAATGCAGGGTGGACTTTGCTGGAGTGCAGTCAGCTGTATACATTAGCTTCCCATATCCAGAAACTCGTACTTTTTACATTTATGCCTGGAATTGTGCCTGATCTGCTTTCCAACCAGAATTTTTTTCACTAGTAATAAATGTTAAAATCTTACCAGTTCATCTGATGACTTTGAGCATCTTGGCAAAAAGATCTCTAATCCTTGTTGGTCTCCCTCCTCTATATTGTTTATATGGCTCTACTGCCATCTCTAAATACTTAACTCTTCTTGCATGCCCTTGCTGACACCTCCACACTGGAAGATTCAAGGGTTGTCCTTCTTCACTTCCCCCTTAAATTATGCCTCTTACAGAAATTATTTGTCATAATGTTTTCAAAGCAGCAGTGCCTGCTGGTTTGATGGTGGCCATGGAGTGAAATTGCTGCCAGACTCATGGAGTTCCAATGCTGTCAAATTCATAAAGTTGACCTGTGGCCATGGCAAGTGTCAGGTTCCTATCATATATTTGCCAGAATAACATGCCTATCCTTGCTAATAAAAACAAGTGTGTTGAAAAGAAGTAATCCTCCAATTGATATAGTTATATCAACAGCACCTTTGTGGGCTGTTCAGAGTGGAGATTATAATGACTTGGACAAGAGTGACAGCACTGCAAGAAGTTACAGAAAAAATGGGAAAAGTGGGGTATATTAGTATATTTTGAAACTTCCACAATATTGTCACATGATGTTGGAACTATGGGTTCTCACCAGAAAAGTATGCATTATCTGGGGATTTGAACATGGGACCTTTTGTTTGTTGGATGGTTGTGCTACCCATTGCACCACAGTGCCCTCCTGTGACAACTTGCACATCTCCCCTATGAGGTCATCTCCCACATGCTCTTGACCTATGATAGTGCATCCTGTGGATATTACTCATTGTGCCATGTTGAAGCTATGTAGATGTTACCCAATGCACTATGATGATGCTAGTGGCAGATCTGCCCTTGAACCTAAGTAACAAGAATTCTTTCATAAAATAGAAAATATCAACAGCTCTCAAACTCTCCCCCTGCACAACTATACAAATATACAAACTATACAAATGCATTATATGTACATATTTATATTTATATCATGTATTATACTTTTTCTTAATCTCTCTACTGTCACCATATGCCAGCTAGGCAAAGTTGGGTACTTCCACAAACTGCAAATTCTACAAATGTGAAGTATGGTTTTCTTTTTGCAGTTTTATGATTGTGACAATCATCAGTATTGCAAAAGTAACCCAAATGCAAATCTGTCTACAAACTTTTTGCATGGGTAAATTGACCACCTGGCAATGTCAAGGATGGTGTATTATTCTTTCCACCATCTGCCATCAAGCCATCCTGTTAGGAGTCAGTTACAGAGATAGTACAATTAATACAGTTCAGAGCTGCAACCTATCAGTGTTCTATTTCATGTTGATTCTCTATATATTATTCATCCTACAATAGTGCCTTATTTTGCCTTAAAAAAAATTTTGACACAATAGTTGAAACTATCCATAGTTAAAACATATGTGTACCACATATGTTGGGCAATTTTGTAGATTTTGCAGTTGTGGAAATAAATTTGCATTTGTGTTGATCAGCACTACTGTCAGGGAAGTCCTGCAAATAATTGCCACACTTTACCATACTTAGAACTTATGTTTTTCACCTCAAGTGCAGCAAATGACAAAGAAAATAAAACAAATTTGCAATAATGTGATTTCTTTTATTCCTGTTTCCTTATTTAGCAAATACCCAATGGGCACGGCACGTGAATTCGATGTGGATTATTCATGGATTTCTGGTGAAATCTTGAGTACGCAAGTATTCACTAAATTTCCACGTTTTTTCCACATGGATAACTGGTTACCAGATTCACGTGAATAACTGGAAAAAGAAATCACGTGATTTCTTTAGTAATTTTATACACGCATAAATCTGGTACTTGAATTCACGTGATAATACATTACTAAAAATGGCATTCTGGGCGTTAATTATATGCTTTTGTTAACATTAAATTTAAAATAAAATAGTAAAAATAAGGTCAGTCCAGAACATTATACATCCACCTTGATTAATTTTAGTTGTTATATTTCATCTGTAGCCTACTAATGATAATCCATATATTCGCAACCTTCATACATATATATAGGCTACAAAATTTTGAGCTGCCCGCTAAATCAAATAGTCTACCCGGCCGCCAGGCAATGCACCATGCAGTCACTGAAACACGGAGATTAAATTGAGTATTCATCTCTCTCTCTCTCTCTCTCTCTCTCTCTGATGTATTTATTTTCTTTACATCAATAAATTATTTTAATTTGAATTTGAATTTTTCTCTATTGTTGTCCGTAAATGCTGGCAAACCACAAAGTAATCATATTATGTATTATGAAATAGATTTCAGGGTAGCATTGTTGGAATATATTAAGGAATTATCACCATAGTAAGCTAAAATAATAGGGCGAGGGAGTTTGCGCAACGCGCTGCTCGGATGGTCTGCCTTGTACGTGCCAGCCTCGGCCGTTGGCGCGAAAACTGTGGGAAAGACAGGGACAGTTCAGGAAGTCTCAGGCTGTTTTGGAGCCTTTCGTGGCTGTGCTAGCAAATAGCAGGTATGTAGTGATGTATTCAAGTGTGAGGATTACCTGTGGGCAAAGTGTAGGATGTCAGTGGAGTGTACAAGGAAAGGGAGAGCGTGATTGGAGAGTGTGTTGGACAAGAATTTTTAGGCGGCAGTGAATCTAGTCCTAGAGTGTTTCTTCATCTGCTCTAGGGGCTATGTGAGTTGCAGCGGCTGTGCGAGAAGACGCCTGTCTGCCCTACGGTAGTGATAGGTGTGCTCGTCACCTCTTATCCAGAGATGACCCTACCGGGGTGGAGTGGAGTGGGGTGGGGCCTGAGTGGAGTGGTTCTTACCTGGTTGGGCTCCCGAGGGAACCCCACAATGGCTAGCACGCCAGCCCGGAAATTTTTTAAAAGAACAGAGGACTATAAACTGAAGAAATGGCTGGAAAGTGTGCTATACACCCAAAGTATGTACAAACATCAAGGGATAGTCGGGTGCACATAACCTAACGCCACATATCACTCGCCTACCTGGCCATCTTGCCACGGTTTTGGGGTAATGAGCAACGTTTATTTATATTTGAATACATGGCCGAAGATCTTTTGCCATTAAGACACCCATTTATTAAACAGGTCTAACACCTCTACACTCGAGAACCCCGTAAAGTAAGATAAATATTAATTCAATTAATGCAATATCTTACCTTGTAATGGGGATAGAGACCCGGCGGGGACACTTATAGAAACCTTAACCATAATGTAAGACTCCAGTAAGGCAAACAAGGCCGTAGGTAAGGTAATCTTTTGGTGTAGCTAAAGTAAAATATTACCACTAAAACTAATGAATCCTAATCTAAAACAATCTAAAATAACCTATCCTACCTAACTTAACCTAAATTACAGGGCGAAGGCAATTTTTTTTTCATTTCCCCACCTAACCTAACCTAAAATAACCTAACCCACTAACCTAACCTGATTCGAAATATTGGGGTGGTGGTGAGGGGCAAGTATTTTTTTTACGAACCAAAAAATTGCCAATTTATAAATAGCACATCGAAATCTATAAAAAGAAAGTAGTTTCAACCCGAAAATCCTAATCTGACCTCTGCTATAATAATTCTGCAAAATATTTTAGGCCAAGTATATACAAAGTTTAGATGATTGCCTTAATTATTGTTCACTAACCAAACCCAAGATTTCCTAAGCTAACCTAACCTAACCTTTCCAGAAATTACCTGCCAAAATGGAAGGAAGGGTTTGCCACCCCCTTCCTTGTTCAAGTAGTCATTATGGGTAAAAGTGTAGAGTCCTTTCTCGGCGTTATTACTGGTTTGTTTTTTTCCTCGTTTTCCCAGCACCAACAAACTTTAAGACGTGGCGGGAAGGCGGAGTTTTAGGGTGGAGGAAGCCACATAGGGCAAATTTGGCAAGACCCAAAAAGTCTACTGTGAAAACTATAACATTTTTAGAGAAATTCCCCAAACAAGGAAAATCCCTATCTAGGGAAAATCCTCGATCATACAATGGTGGCAACGCTATGAGCCTAGAGTACCCCATGAGGGGACTGCGCTCCCAGCGACCCACCCTACCTAACGGAGGGGCTGTGCCCCCCTCGATCCACCCTACCTATTGGGGGGCTGCGCTCCCATCGACCCACCCTACTTTTGTTTTGTAAAGTAAACATGGAATTCAAAACATATCCGGAGCTACGCCCCCTTCCCCCCGAACCCCCTTGCCTATCTGGGGTACTGCGCCCCCTCGACCCCCTACCATTTGGTGGCTTCACGCCCCCTCGTCCCCCCTCTACCTAACCTAACCGATAGTCGTTTGGCCATGCAACTTAAGGACTTGGGTTTAACTTGACCTAACTGAGTCATTTTGGTGCGTAACCTAGGGACTCTCAAGTTAAACTTAACGTAACATTAACTGATACCTTGCCTTAACCTACCATCACCAAGTACATGTAATGCATGGTAATGTTGTGATATAGCTAAAGTAGAATGTAACCGTAATTATGAAATAGAGTACTCCAAGATGTTAGAATAGGCAACGTTAAGTAAAAAAAAAGGTAAAGTGGGTGCATTCGCAGTGGCTGCGCGTGGCTGCGGCACTCATCTCCATCCCATTAGCCCTTGGAGCCTGTGGTGGGTAAGAACCCGTTATCTCGGGACACATGGCTGCAGGGAATGACATCCAGGTTTCCACAGTTTACCTTCCCCAGGTTTCCCCAGGTACCCGTTTATCGACCAACCCGAAAGGGATGGATGAACAGCTGGGTGGGCTGTACGCTGACTGCCCAGGCCGGGATCGAACCCGAAAACTGGGCCCGCAGATTTGTAGCCAGGCATGCTGACCACTACACCACGGAGGCACTACATTATTGGGAAACTTCCATAGATGATGGTTTTCCTTTTGGGGAGCCTTTAAAAAAAATTTTTTTTTTTATTTACCATAGACTTTTTGAGTCTTGCCAAATTTGCCCTTTTTGGCTTCCCACACCCTAAAACCTCACTTTCCTGCCAGGTCCCCAAGTTTGCTGGTGCTGGCAAAAACAGAATCAATGAAGCATGGCAGACGCAGAAGCGGCACAATAAGGCGAAAGGTATTTCACTTTATGTTAGAGGGTACCTAGGTGGCACTTCTCCCCACTTTCTGTTTCTGTTTTACGGGTGTGTGAAGGCTTGTGCCCGATCGGTTAGAAAAACAAACCAGTAAATACGTCGGGAGAGAACTCGGCACAATTACCATGAGGGTTTTGATCCCTTCACTTCTCACTTGTGTGGTTATTAGTGATCTATGATGCGTTATTAATAATAAAATACAGAAATACACCTTATGGTACTACTAACATGAAATACTGTTATGAATTTAGTGACAACGAAAATGTATATAGCTATGTATTTTTCTTTAACTGGGATGCATTATGCTAAAAATGCAGTGTTTGCAATTTCTTTATGGCATTTCTGCCAGAAACATCACTGGTATTATTTCTACTTCCCCATATGCATACTAAGCCTGTTAATATAGCTGCAGTAGTTTTCATGTGTGTAGTGGTAAAACCACTTTTGTCTGTAAATTATCAGTTACTGAATAGTAACTAGTTTTGAAGAGGTCAGATAGAATGTTTTCAAACTTAGGAAATTAATTTTACTAGGATGTGATGTGAAATTTGCACAGACAGACCATTAGTAACAATTAATTTCAGGAAGAGCGTATCCTGCTACTGTATGGGCTGGATCAACCTCAACTTGTAACTGGTGGTAGCTACTCCATCCATTAATTCTTTCCCTCTGTTGAGACAACTTAAAGTGAGTATGTATATATAATGTCTTATTGAATGTTCTATCTATGCATGATGTACTGCTTCAAATTTACTTTACGGACCTTTAAAGTCTGACTGATCACCTATATCACTGTCATACTGAAACTCTCTTCAGAAGGCAATTTTTTGCTACTTTGTGTTGTGTGTAATCATTGAGCTCGTTTGTGTTGTAGTATGTAATCTTTAAGCTACTCTGTGTTTTGTGTAAACTGCAGAACTACTTTAATTTGTTTTTGTGTACTCTAAACTAATATATTTCATTTGTTATCTTTCAGAGTACTAAACCACTACTCTAACTCTCCTATTTTTCCCTGACTTTTGATCACAGTCTCTTCTCAATTAATTATGTCTTACCATAAAAGATACAGGCAGATACAACGTGAGCTCAAGGAACTGTTGGTTAGTAGTAGTGAAGAGGAAGCTGACTGGGTTCATCAAAACACCAAAATTCCCAAACTTTACCATAATAACTCTGACCCATCTTTAAGCTTTTCTGACCAGGACAGTTGTGAAAGTACATCCTTATCCCCCTTGATAGTAACTGCACCAGAAGAATTAAGCACAGATGATGAGAGTCACCACCATATATCTGATTTGGCACTTGAAGAAGGATTAGCTTTATGGGCATCAAAAAATCGCCAGGCAGCAAATGAATTATTGGAGCTGTTGAGGAGACACCATGACACACCTCACCGAAGAAGAAGCCATGACCAAGGTGACAGGAGACATCATGACACACCTTACCGAAGAAGAAGCCATGACCAAGGTGACAGTCCCAACCACCTATCTTACTATAGTGACAGTCCCGACCAGCATGACAAGAGGCACCATGACACATCTTACCGAAGAAGAAGCCATGACCAAGGTGACAGTCCCGACCACCTATCTTACTATAGTGACAGTCCCGACCAGCATGACAAGAGGCACCATGACACACTTTACCGAAGAAGAAGCCATGACCAAGGTGACAGGAGACAGCTTGACACACCTGACCGAAGTGATAGCCCTGGCCAGCAGGAGAGGAGATATGAAAAACACTATCAAAATAGAAGTCATGACCACTATGACTGGGACAATAGACGTGATAGACACAACCAGAGAGACAACAAGAGCAGGTGTGACCCTTGTAATGACAATCAAAAGAATCACAAAGGTAGCCAGGAAGATGCTGAATCCAGCTTCCCTCTAACTAGTAAGTTCTAATCCTTATCACTATGAGGAATTGTTTGTAGTGATTAGTACCCAAAATGACAAAGTTGAACATAACAATATTAAGTACATAGACCTAGTTGATATACCCTGGAACATTATTGCACTGTTATATTCATTACGTATTAGGCTCCGTCCACACTAGCGGGTAAATCCCTCCGGGCACACAGAAGCTTACGTCCACGTGGCAATGCCTGCCTGCCTAGGCCCCTTGAGCCCCAGTCAAGAGACGAGCACCCGTGCAGTCAGGCAGAGGATCTCTTTAATCTGATGAAGACTGCGGTACGACAACATGAGACCACTGATTCTAGCCGGATGGAGGGGTAGACATGACCATCTGGTGTAGCCGTATGTACTTCCCTGGCAAACTGACAGCCATGGATCCAAAGCTCCCAATGTACCTTGTATGTCTGGCAGTGGTGTACTGCCAGGTGCAACGGGCTATGCCCGATGAAATTCCTCATCTTCTGTCTTTTGCAAAAGTGGAGAAAATGTCGGCGGGCAAACAACTCGCTTCTGCCCGCTAGAGTGGATGGAGCCTTATATTGCATGGCATAGTAGGTAGTTTCCCACAACCATTTTCAGTTTCTCAATTTTCTAAATATTTAACCCAACTGTCCTTTATATATATGTTTTTTTTTTTTTTTTTTTGTTTTTTTTTTCACATCTTGGCCACTACGCTTGTTAATGACACTGGCCTATAGTTTAACGGATCCTCTTTACTGCCACCTTTAAAATTGGTTTGATGGTTGCCCTCTTCCAATCCACTGGTATTTTCCCGGCCCTGTGCCAGTGAGACATATCAAGTTACTCAATTTACCCGCTAATTGTTGTATGCACTCTTTTAGCACCCAATTTGATACCCCATTTGGCCCTCCTCACTTTCTTGCATCCAGTTCCTCCAATAGTTTTATAATTTCCTCTGTTAATGTTTGTACCCTTTCCAGTGCCCTTCCAGCCACTGACACTGTATCTATCTCAGCAAACTCCCTCTCCCTTGTGAACACACTTTAGAAACATTAATTTAATACTTCTACTACCTCATTAATATTACCAAACATTTCACCATTCACTTTAACTTTCAGAATCTCATCTCTATTTTTCAGTTTCTTATTTAAAAACTCATAATCACTTATCTACAATATTTTTCTCAAACTTCTTTTTTTCCTGCCTTCTTATTTTGACATATTAATCTCTCTTCCTTTTGTACTCATTCCATAAATCTCCACTACTGTTCCTTGTCCATTTATGCTATGCCCACTCCTTAACTTGCATGGCTTCTGCACACTTTGTTATACCACTCTTCTCTTGATGTGTGTGTGTGTGTGTATTTTATTTTTCTTGTAATTGGGAAGTTATTTAGCATCCTCAGTTATGTATTATTTTTTCTTATAGAATTTCAGAAGCGAGTGTTACAACTTCTGCTGGACATCAGGAAAACTGTTTCGGATACGAGCACATGTGGTGGTAAACCAGCTGACACAGCTTGTACTCTTACAATCAAACGGAATAATTCCCTGGAAGAAGTGCAGAATCTAGAGGATGAATTGGTTAATCCCAGTTATTTCATGGAAGTGTGCAACCAGTGCGTCCGCATAGGTGGCTATAATAAGAGAGATATGGTCTCTAATTTGATGTGCAGGTTTATGACCAAAAACCTCATGTGTCAGTATAACATGCTTGGGCAGAGAGGCAAGTTGTCTTTTAGAAAAACAAAGTTATACAATGTGATTCAGGAGAGCGTGCTTAAAAAGTTCTCAGATTCAAATGTGACAGAAATACAAATGATAGTTGCAGCAAAATTGCGTAATGCTCCAAAATTGAAAAATGAAAATTAGCTGATGTAAAATGGTACTTACAATCAGTTAAGATCTGCAAGAATGTTAAAACAAACCAATCTTTGTCTCATGCATGACCTTGGTGAAGTAAAGTATTTTCATACCAAGATGAACTGCAATAGCGCAGTGAAAAATCTAGTCATACCCACTGCCACCAGGAGTCTAACCCGGGTCTCTTGAGTGAGAGCCAGACAGCAAGACCACTACACCACTGTGGTGTAGGGGTCTTGCTGCCTGGCTCTCACTCAAGAGACCCGGGTTCGACTTCTGGTGGCAGTGGGTATGACTAGATAAAGTATTTTCATTTTGTATGTTACTAAAAAAATGCTGGTAAATTTATCTCATGACTGATTGTACACAGATGACCTTATATATTGCAACTATGTGTACATTTCCCTTCCTCCCCCCTCTCTCTCTCTCTTAAAGAAGCTCTTTTTCTATCAGAATGACAAAATTTATTGATGTGTAAACAGTATAAGGGGGGATGTTAGAGAAGCTTAAGAATGAAAGAACCAGGACCGCCGAGAACCGAACCTCAGACAAGCTGTTCCCGCCACCACGCTAACCTGGTCCTGGTTCATTCAACTTGTCGTTATGGGATTCAAGCTTAAGAATGGTTTTTAAGATGTGGAGAGAGACTTACTGCTGTAAAATTTGAACCGATTGGGATATTACCTCATGATATTTATGTGAGATGATATTAATGATCTCAGATTATAAAAGCAAACTAGTATTATTAACAGTGATTTATTTTGTAATTTAGTAATAGATATAACATTTTAATTTATAATTTTGCTTTTGCCTACCACTTAGGTTCCCATGTATTTTTACGTAAATGAAAAAGTACGAGTATGGAGCTACACAAGTATCAATTCACAAAATGCTTAATTTCATTGACAACTGTGGTCTGTATTGTTTTAAGCATATTGTGTACTTGTGGCAGGCCTGGTATTCTTTGCATATATTCCCCCTGGGGCTACATAGATACTAGAATGTAGCCCTCTCCATGTCGGCTGTGTGCCGTAAGAGGCGACTGATTCTGGCCCTGGGTGGGGATCTCTTTTACTAGCCCATAGCAGGTCTTTTTACCGCTTGACATATTTTCCCTTCTCATTTCCCTTTGCTTTCTGTCCATTTTCTTTTACGTTCTCTTACTTTTCCGAGTGGTGGGCTGACTCTGTCAGAGTGAGGGTTGGTGTCCTTTACTTCCCATAGCCATTTCTGTCTTTCTCTTGTTCTATATACCTCTACTGTTTAGGGTGACACTAGGCTGGGGATCTGCCCATTCTTCTCTACCTTTTATAGTCCCACTTGTGGCACATGCCCAGGGATAATGCTAGGCACAAGTGCCATGGGAACCCATTTATTGAGTCGTGGCCCGGGATGGCGGATGGTCACCCTCACAGTTCAAGGGTGGTTTCTGCTGTTCTGGACCATGGCATGGGGAGGTAATGCATAGGAGCAGGTGTCAGGCTATGGATGGATTGTGGCTAAACAAAGTTTTAATTTTTTGTATTACTGGGATCATCCATTTATATATTGCAGTTATTCTTCATTCAAGTCAGATATCTTGAAAGCCTTTATATATAAAAATGCAAGCACTAACTTTTTTTTTTTTTTCATAAAATATGGAAATTATTTTGGTTTTGATATTTTTACAAGGATGAAGATTATTAAATTTATGAAAAAGTGTAAGACTGAAGAATATATATATACACACTTTCTGTATTACTTGTATTTTTTACATGCCTACCTTGTATTCTGAAATTGCACAGTACTATGGTTGCATTCAACAAATGTGAAGGCTGCATTATCGTGCTCTACCAGCCTGCCTGTCAACAATGTGCGGTCTCGTAAAGGATATGTTTCTGTTTATAATAGCCTATTCGACTATAGCTTACGTAAATGATACAGAAACATATACTGAGAGACTGGATGCACTGATGACATGCAGATTACCAGAGCACGATAATGCAGCCTTCAAACTTGTTGGAATCAACTACAAAAGCTCAGATAATTCACGGATAAATAAACACATGGATTATTCCACCAGATATTACCGTGTATTACACGTGAATTTGTACACGTGTATTCCACGTGTTCATTTTCACGTGAATTCGATTTTGCATTTTCCATCAAATATCCATGAGTAATCCACGTGCAGGATCCACGTGTATTCCACGTGAATTACGTGACATTTGCCCACTGGGTAGGCACTACAAATTTGTTATATATTTTCAGATGCCTACTCACTACTGCAGACCACCACAGACAAGTTAGAAGTCCCAGGATACTGAGATACAGTACTTAGAGTGGAATGGGATCAACTTGTATAAGATATATACATGCATTGGCAGAAGAGCTCCAAAGTTTGCTTACTGTTGTAGATGAGTATGGAAATGACTGTGATGTGAGATTTTAGTAGTGAGAAAGCAAGCTGATGATGGTGAAAATATTCCAGAGGAAAAGAGAAATTCATGATGGAAATTGGGAGGGAATGAGTTGCAACAGACTGATAAATGGAAGTACCTGGGGATGTGGATGAGTCCAAACGGGTGTGTAGAGGTGAAGAATGAGAAAATAGATGTAGTGAACCAGTGTCTGGGTGAACTAGTAAGTGCAGCAAGGATGAGAACAAGTAAATGTGATGTACTATGAAAAATTTGGAAGAGCGTGGTTGCTCCAAGCATGTGTGATTCCATGGGATTTGATTGAATTAGAGAAATGAAAAATAGGGCAGCATAGAATGACAAGGATGGCACTGAATGCACCAAGGTATGTAGCAATGGAGGCTTTGAGAAAGACCTGTGAAAAGCATGTGTGTTAGATTAGAATGAATTGGTGATGCAAGATTAATGAGAAATATGTTTCTGTGGGATATTAGGAGAAACAGGTAGGGGAAAAAGTGTGTTAAGATGGTAGCAAAGAGAGTCATGGAAGCTAATTGGGCTTTCCAGCATTTTCATGGGAAACATATTAAGTGTGACTGGAATATGATTGCTTTTCCTACAGGAGTTGCCACTACATACAGGTTTGGCCACCTGTAGCATTAAAATCAAGACAGGAGAAAAGCTTGTTTTGGAGCTGTGTGTGGACATTCTTCTGAACTAATCAGACTCGTTTTTTAAGATTTTCCCTGCCTGCCCCCAACCTTGTGTGGAAAGCTCTGTCTGTAAGATGTCTGTGAGCAACTGTGGTGTGTGACTCCCTGGCTGTCAGAGTGAATGCAGTAGCATGTGAGGGATATAAGATCTGGTTCCTCAGGGCCTGTGTGGGTTTCAAGGCCAACACTAAGGCACTGGGCCATGACAACTTAATGTATTTCTGTGATCCCTGCAAAGAGATGACTAGAGACATGGAAGAGACACCGCTGCTAAAAGGAAGAGAAAAGTGTACAGACAGAAGAGAAAGACAGACAGAGGAAAGAGTGCTAGTAATGGGCAATATGAATGCATGTGTAGGAATACTAGAACAGGTGAACAAGAATGGTAAAAATGCTTGTGGAGTTTGTTGGAAAATCTGAATGTTACCTTGGCTGAGGAACATGTGACTTGGAGTGGTAGGGAACAAGAATCAGCTATTGACTACACATTGGTGAATGGAAGAATGTGTGAAATTGTCACACATGTGGATAGATGAGGATAGTATGGTTGATATCGTGTCTGATCACAATGTGCTGGTTGTTGAGTACCTGGTGCATGGTGGGAATGAGGTGAAAGTGGCAAGTAAGAAAAGGAAATGGAGATTGGGAGATGTAGGGTGAGGGAACTTTCAGGTTAATCTGAGTGAAAGAAGCTGGCATGATGTAAGTGTGCATGATGTGGAGCACCTGAATGAGAAACTGGTTGAGGACATGCAGACTGCTGCTGAGAACCTGATAGGGTTTGTGAGAGTAGGCAGAAAAAGAGAGCAAGTGAACCATGCTGGAATGAAAAATCAGAGAGGCTAGGAAGGAGCAAAAGAGAATGAGTAGAGTGTAGATGGCTGAGGAAAAAGAGGCAAGAAAGTGATGAGGCAGAAGATGAGTATCAGAATGCATGGGGAGCATATGTGAAACAGCAGCAACTAACAAGGTGAATGATAATAAAGGCAAAAGTGAAGTGTGAAAGGGATATGATTGTGTCTTTAAGGGAGAATGGCATGAAAGGTGGCTGTGAATGGTACAAGTTCATGAGAAGTGAGAATATGTCAGGCAGTGTTGGTGAGGAAAGCCAGAAAGTAAATGGTGAAGCTATAACAAAGAAGGAAGGAATCAGGGAGGCAATCAGACTGTTCTGGAAAGAAGTGGGTGGTGTAGGTGAGGTGTTTGCTGTGAGAGAAATATGTGTGACACTGGAGAGGAAGAATGCAGATGAACTGGATGAAAGAATCAGCAGGGAGGTGGAGAAATGTTTGAAAAGGTAGAAAAATGGGAAGGTAGCAGGAGCAGATGAGATACCCTATATAGGATGTATAAAAATGGAGTGGAAGTTATGATTGACAGGATGACTGAGGTATTTAACTAGGTGTGGGAGGAGGAGAGAGTACCAAGAATGTGGAATGAATGAATGAGTTGAAGAACTACCAACCGGTTGCATTAGTGAATACAGTAGGGGAAGAAAGTGTTCAGTGCAGTGTTGAGTGAGATTGTGTAAATGGACTGAGAATGCTGAAAGTTTCAGGTGAGGAACAAAATGGTTACTGTGGGGAAGGAAAGCTGAGGATGATATGTTTGTGGTGAATTAAATTAGAGAGAAAAAGAGGGATGAAGATAAATTGTACTTAGGTTTTCTGGATACAGAGAATACTTATGATAAGGTGAATAGAGAGTGAATGTAGAGTCTTAGAAAAGATTGGATTGAGTGCAAAGATAGTCAACATAGTGCACAACATGAATGTTGACACAAGAGCTAAATCAGACTAGGAGATATAGAAACAGACTGGGTGAAGTAGTGAGAGAGGAGTTAGGCAAGGATGTACATTGTCACCAACCCTTTTCAGCTTGTATACAGAGGAGTTAGCAGCCAGAATGAGAAGAATGAATGCAGGAGTAAGTGTGGGGAATGATAAGATGTGTGCTTTTTTATGCAGATGATGGTGTGGTTATGAGTAAATCGGCAAATAAGCTCCAAAGTTTGTTGGATGTTGTAGATGGATATGGAAAAGACTTTGGAGTTAGGTTTAGCAGTGAGAAAAGTAAGGTAATGATTGTGAATAGGTCGGAGGATGAAAGTAATGTGGTATGGAGAACCGGAGAGAATGAGTTAAAACAGGTGCAAGAATACAAGTACTTAGGGATGTGGATGAGTCCAAATGGATGTGAAAAGGCACAGAATGAAAAGATAAGCTTGGTGAACCAGTGGGTAGGTCGAATGGGAAGTGCAGCAAGGATGAGAACGAGTAAGTAGGATGTGGTGAGATAAGTGTAGAGTGTGGCTGTGCCAAGTATAATGTATGGTATGGATGTGATTGCATGGAATGGAAGTGAAATTGTAAGTTAAAAGTGGGCCAGCATAGCAGAATAGAGTAGCAAGGATGGCACTGAATGCACCGAGGTACACAACAGTAGAAGCTTTGAGAGATGATAAGGGATGGAGCACCTTACTTACTTACAAAGTGACACTTGGGTACAAGATTAGGCTTGAAAAAATGGATGATGCAAGAATAGCAAGAAAGGTGTATCTGTGGAATGAAAGTGAAAGCAAATGGAGGAAGAGGTGCATGAGAATGACAGACAGAAATGGTTTATAAGTGGTGCGGGGAATGAGGATGGCTGGGAGAAATCAAAATGAGTGTGAATGGGTCGTGTCAAAAACACCCCAAAACACCCTTAAACATTCAAAAAATACCAAAACACCCCAATCCCATCAAAACAGCCAACACACACTTTTTAAAACACCCAAAAACACCCCAAACACCTACCAAAGCACTCCAAACACATCACACACCCCAACACACACCCAAAACACTCCAAACACACACCCAAAACACCCCAAACACACACCCCAACACCCAAAATACCCCAAACCCATCAAAACATCCCTGATTCACTGACACACACCAAAAACACACACAAAAAAAAACACTAAAACACATTTTCACCCACCAAAACACTCCCAAATGCTCCAAAACTTAGCAAACCTACCCTTAAAACACCCCCAAACACCCCAAAAAACAAAATTACACACACCAAAGACCATAAGACACCTCAAGTGTCCCAAAGCACCCCAAAGTATCCAAAAACACCCCAAAACACTCCAAAACACTAAAAAATAAGTTAAAAACACCCAGATAACACACAAACTACCCTTAAACACACCAAAAACACCCAAATAAACTAACAAACTACCCTTAAACACCCCAAAAACATCCCAAAACACCCAAACCAACACAAATTACCTTTAAACACCCCAAAATCACCCCACAACAACTCCCTTGACACCCCAACACACCCAATCTCACCTCATAGGACGTCATAACAGGACTGGCAGGACTCGGACAGGGCACCCTTCCACTTCCACAGCCCTTCTGATCAGCTCCCTCTTCTCCACTCTCTCACTCTCCATCCCGTGGTACAGCAGCGTGGGAATCTGTAGGGGCAAGGGAGAGAGAGAGAGAGAGAGAGAGAGAGAGAGAGAGAGAGAGAGAGAGAGAGAGAGAGAGAGAGAGAGAGAGAGAGAGAGAGAGAGAGAGAGAGAGAGAGAGACTTGACTGACCTTTGCTCCTGTGAATTTTCCTTCTCTCTCTCTCTCTCTCTCTCTCTCTCTCTCTCTCTCTCTCTCTCTCTCTCTCTCTCTCCATTAGACTGGAGCAAAGTTTTTCCTCCTCCTCCCAGTTGGTTTCCTCCAGTTTGCTCTTCTCCTCTATCTTCAAGGTGAGAAAATTCTTCTCTCCATCTGCGGAGGGGTCAAGGAAAGGTGGTGGAGGAAGAAATGAGAATGGAGGAGAAAAATGGAGTAAATAGATAGATAGTTAGATAAATAAATAAATAAATAAATAAATAAATAAATAAATTTATTTATAAACACAAAATAAATAAATAAATAAATAAATAAATGAGAGAGAGAGAGAGAGAGAGAGAGAGAGAGAGAGAGAGAGAGAGAGAGAGAGAGAGAGAGAGAGAGAGAGAGAGAGAGAGAGAGAGAGAGAGAGAGAGAGTCTAGGATTTAAAACTTACAATTCTCTCTCTCTCCTCTCTCTCTCTCTCTCTGAGAGATAGACAGAGAGATAGTCTCTCTCTCTTTCTGAGAGAGAGAGACAGAGAGATAGAGGTCATTATTTGGGTGTGTTAGGTTAGGTTAGGTTTGAGTGGGTTTGTATGCGAGGTCATGTGAGGTCAGGTCAACCCTTATACTTACCATCTGACAATTTGGTGAGCTGTACCTCTGCCTCCTCCCTCACTGGTAGTGGTGGTGGTGGTGGCGGCACAGGGGAGGGCAGCCTGCTGTGGGATGAGCTGCTGTGTGACCTCTGCCGTCTGCAATGAAGGACAGGTCATTAGTTAACTGTGGTGTGATCCAAGCTGACATGACCAGACCTGACCTAACACAGGACAGATTACACTTATTACCTCTCCCTCCTTCCCTCCACAGCCTGCAGGTCTTGATATATATAGGTATACTGCAGCACCACCCAGGCCTATGGTAAGTGGAGAGCAAAGACAAACACAAAAAACTCAGACTGGTGCATCTGAATGCCGTGTGCTGTGCTGTTAAACAATAAATAAATAATCATGTTAGAATAATATACAGATTAACTCAACATAGGCCTAAAAAATTACCCCACAAAAATACCGTTTCTCAAATAAACATGGCGCTTAAAAGTATCCCTTATGATCTTGCAGGGAAGGTCAGGTTAGTGTCCCTTAACGAGGGGCAGGGGGAGAGGTCCACAGGGGCGCGTCCAAGGCTAGGTCAGAAAATTTTCGTGGGTGATTTTGGTGTAAACGAGAAAAAAAAAAAAACTTCTCTTAAAGTAGATTCATCTCGTAACTATGCACACACACACACACACACACACACACACACACACACTACAGGCAACACAAGAGAGGCGTCACTGGCTGCACAGGGAAGCAATTTACGTGAGGTCTAAAATATCTGGCTATAGAAGGCTGGCGTTCCGTGTGGCGCGCGCACGACCAACACACAGCAACACCATTTCTCAAGAGTAAGTATGTATTGTATCTTATTCAGCACCATCTCAGCCACTCACCTTCTCGTATTTGGTGATGCCTGCGTGTGCCTGGGTGTCTGTATGTGTGGTGGCAGTCGTCACAGCCAGCACCTTGCCCTACACGAGCATGCTAGGTGATTACAAGCACACCGCATGTTCACATTTTTAGCGCAAATATCTGGCCTGTCTCACTTCCCAGGGACGGTTTTTTTTTTTTTTTTACTAATTACACTACTTTTTATATATATTTATCGGTATTTTCTAGGTTATAATAATTAAGAAATGTTATATTATTCATTATCCATCGGGTTTATCTTACATTAGTGTATTAAGGTACTAAATCCTATAAAATTCTATATACATCTTTATTTCTTTGCTTTTTTCCAATGTAAACCTTTTATTTCTAATATTTTCCGATGTAAAATAAGATGATATATTTAAAAGACTTCGTACTAGTCATTATTTATCAAAGGTACCCTCAAATAGTGCAGTTATAAAGAGACCGTCCCTTTCTCAACACTGTACCAAGATCGCCATTACGCACAACACTGTACCAAGGTCGCCATTACGCAATGTTGACAGCTTAGGAGTTATATATAACAAAATGACGCAAGAAATTTAAAATCCACTTCCTCTTCCTTCTCCTCCTCCTCGTCTTCCTTACCCTCATCCTCCTTTCTTTCCCCTCCTCCTCTGGCAAAAAAAGGGTAAGAGGAGGAAGAGGTAGTAAACGAATATAATGAGAAAGAGGAATAAGCAAATTAGAAGAATAAAGCAAGAAATAGAGGATAATAATGATTTAAAACTTAGTATCTATCATTTTCTTATCTCTCTCTCTCTCTCTCTCTCTCTCTCTCTCTCTCTCTCTCTCTCTCTCTCTCTCTCTCTCTCTAGGAGCAAGCAAGAGGGAGCCTGGTACCTCTGAGGGGTGCGTGCGCGCGTGTCGGGGAGGACTTAACCCCAGGAATATGATAAAATAAATGCAGTCACCCCGCACAGGCAGGCACGGGGCGACGGGCATCCCACCATCCGTCACACACACACACACACACACACACACACACACTGAAAAGGCTTTACCGAAAGTGACGTGGATTTTCAAAGGTGTTTTTACGGTTCTGGTGAAAGATTAACAAGATTTCTACACTGTGAACAGGGAAAACACTCTTGAGAACACGGCTAGTCATCTATGTGACCTTGGAAAGTAGAGAGAGAGAGAGAGAGAGAGAGAGAGAGAGAGAGAGAGAGATGGACGGATAAGGCCCCTGTACAGAGTTAGCAGCTGGGTGTGGGCGTGACAAAAGCTGGAGATGACTCAGAATAAGGTGATCTAACACACACACACACACACACACACACACACACCGAACACTGACGGATAGAGACTGGAATGTCGAACGCCAACTGAGCAGAGAGTATGTTTGTGCGACGGTGTTCATGTTCAAACCGAAAAACATGTGTTGTTAGAGTGCACAATGACTGCTGATCTACGTAATAGTTATCAAATGCTCAGATTTGGCGATATAAATGACATAATGGAAGAGAATATCTATATACAGGAAGTGTGTAGCTATATTTTTGAAGTACTGAGTATATACGTATAATATGTAAGAATCACCTCTACATCAAATGCATGTTTGTGACTTTTCATGGACAAAAGTACTTGTACAATTATTTGTTCTTTGTTTATTTTGTAAAAGGATTCTTTTGTCAATAAACAACTAACTAACTAGGGGCGTCCCGGGTCCAGGTGATGACGTCACACTCAAAAATACGAAGTGGATTTTAAATTTCTTGCGTCATTTTGTTATATATAACTCCTAAGCTGTTAACATTGCGTAATGGCGATCTTGGTACAGTGTTGAGGAAGGGACGGTCGCGTCCCTTCCTCAACACTGTACCTGCAACAATTGCGAAATTAACTGCGAAATTAAACCCCTCGCAAAAATGGAGCTATGCCGGAATGCTTAATATATTCTGATTTGTCAAGTAGTTTAACTCTTATTGGGAATATAAAACCATTCCCAGCCTTACTAATAATAAAGATATTTTAAAAGAACAGAATAAAAAAAATTGAACATAAACTCGATAAAGAGACATTGTAAAGTCAACAAATCTGATTTATTAGGAATATAAAACACTTTAAAAAATGAAAACTATTTTTACAAATAATCAAAAGTTCGTTACAAGTTGAAATAAAGAAATTAAAAATTAATAAATGTCAACTTTTCACTTTTCACACGCCTATAAATCACTGTAAAACTCCACATATCCTACTCATCAGGATCATAACACACTTTAATAACCATAAACGATTTTTTGAGCCAATAAAATCTTGCCTGGAGGCTGAAATAATTGTTTTTCTAGGGCGACCTTAAAAGAAAAAAATAATAACAGAAAAAAGCAACACTTAGCTACGCTAAAACCACCTGATGATCAACACATTTCTCTCAACACACTTATGGAAAACACTCAAAACATCACTAAATATTTTCACAAACCACCTGATGATCAACACATTTCTCTCAACACACTTATGGAAAACACTCAAAACATCACTAAATATTTTCACAAACCACCTGATGATCAACACATTTCTCTCAACACACTTATGGAAAACACTCAAAACATCACTAAATATTTTCACAAACCACCTGATGATCAACACATTTCTCTCAACACACTTATGGAAAACACTCAAAACATCACTAAATATTTTCACAAACCACCTGATGATCAACACATTTCTCTCAACACACTTATGGAAAACACTCAAAACATCACTAAATATTTTCACAAACCACCTGATGATCAACACATTTCTCTCAACACACTTATGGAAAACACTCAAAACATCACTAAATATTTTCACAAACCACCTGATGATCAACACATTTCTCTCAACACACTTATGGAAAACACTCAAAACATCACTAAATATTTTCACAAACTATAACAACACACTTAAAAAGCCGCAATATACAAGTTTTCGAGATAAAAAAAAAAAAAAAAATATTGGAATCGAGCCAAACCATCATGACGGCTGTGGACGGGGCCTCAGCTGAAAACAAAGATGGCCGCCTCCTCAGTCATTATTTAAAGTAATTTTGAAGGCTATATATCTACTTTCTGGCTTGATTGATAGTGTATGTATGTGTGTGTGTGTGTGTGTGTGTGTGTGTGTACTACTCAAACATAGATTACCTTATCCCACTGGTCTTCCCCCTTCCGTCCCTTACCTGCTCCTCCCAGCCTTCTCCCCAACTCTTTTTCCTCTTTCCTGCTTGTGCATTAATAATAATGATAATAATAATAATAATAATAATAATAATAATAATAATAATAATAATAATAATAATAAACGGCTTATTATTAAGGCAGTTAACAAACTGAAAATGTACATAGGTGGTGGGGAAATACTTAACAATCCTAAAGGTAAGTCTAATCTAGAAGGGATTGCATTGTGTGTATGTATGTGTAATTAGGTAAGGTTTTTGCCACGAATGGCTACGTGTGGGGGTGCTGTGGTGGGTCATGGCAGCGTTGTTGTTCTTGTTCTTGTTCTTGTTGCTGTTGTTGGTGGTGTGTGTGTGTGTGTGTTTAAGGACAGTAACCTAAGGCAAAGCAGCACGATCCCTAAGGACATTACCGGACACAAGGTACGTCAGGTAATACACACACACTGTACTTACAAGGCTTGCCACACTGCAGACACTGTGCAGACTGCGGTAATAAGCCGTGTCAACACAAACTGTGCCGCTCAGTTGTCTTGCAAATGTAATATTAATACAAATCCAGTAATGGTGATGGGAGAGGAGAGTAATAGTTATCATGAAACGGTCTCTCTCTCTCTCTCTCTCTCTCTCTCTCTCTCTCTCTCTCTCTCTCTCTCTCTCTCTCTCTCTCTCTCTCTCTGTCACCATATTCAAGCCCCATTACTCCCGTGCCACATTAAATACGTACCCATCCACACCCATTTCCTTGTGACACTTATCTTTCAGCCTATTACACTCTTCGTCCATTTCCACGTGTATCTGAGTGTATGTCCAAACCTCGCCTTTCTCAAATAGGTTTCATACGAACGTAAGAAAATCGAGTGTTTGTGCAGGAAGCCATTAAGCCTACACGTGGCGCGCAATCCCTGTAGGTAAACGTGGCTGTCCATTTCATCCTATCATTTTTTATTCATAAATTCGTCTTGTCTTCTTTTAACACTCCTATTGACTCGGCGCTAACAAGATGTTTATAATTTTACCAAGAATTCAACTTCTACCTGTCATGTGTTACCTAGGAAAAAATCTCTCTCTCTCTCTCTCTCTCTCTCTCTCTCTCTCTCTCTCTCTCTCTCTCTCTCTCTCTCTCTCTCTCTCTCTCTCTCTCTCTAATTAGCACCACCTGGTCGTGTAACATCTGCCGCCACACCTTTCCTTCACGTGTCACTAATAACTTCTCTTAGGAACATTTACGTGCAAAATACATAAGAGACCCCCTCGACACACGAAGCTCAACAGAACATGAGTGCGGAGCCATAGCATTACTACAGCAGGGGGGTGGGAATATAATGGGGGGTAGGATTTTTATGTGATTGGTGGGGAAGGAGGGGTAGAAGGGGGGATCTGAAACCTTGATGCAGTCTCTCTCTCTCTCTCTCTCTCTCTCTCTCTCTCTCTCTCTCTCTCTCTCTCAAACTGTAAATGTGATCTATTATTATTCTGTTTAAAAATTACTAGTTTTCTGTAGAAAAATGTAAACAAGTAAAAATAAAGAAAACGGGAGATAAGAGAAAAAGAGAAAATTGAAAAGTTTTAAGAGCAATTTGTTCAGAGAGAGAGAGAGAGAGAGAGAGAGAGAAAGAGAGAGAGCAGTAAATTCAAACACCCTTAAATTTTTAATCCAGTCCATCCCTGAGACACCATTTGCTTTGGTTATCGTCATTTAGCGCAGCGCCGTTCGACTCTGCGCCGCTATATGTCCTGCCCAGGGTGATGGAGAATAGATTGTGGGTGAAAAGGGGGATGGACTTAATAGATACTGTACAGGGGAGAGGCGGGAAAGCCAGGACAAGCCAAGGGGTGATAGATAAGGGAAGAGGTGGTCCATGGAAGTTATACTGGGAGTGACTGTGTGTTGCTGGGGTGGAGCGGTGTGTGTGTGTGTTTTATGGGGATATAGAGGTCTCTCTCTCTCTCTCTCTCTCTCTCTCTCTCTCTCTCTCTCTCTCTCTCTCTCTCTCTCTCTCTCTCTCTCTCTCTCATTTCCTTCCGTCCTGTTTCCTCCATCCCCTTCGATCTCCCTTTTCATACCCTCCCTCCCTCCCCTTCCTCAATATTTCCCTTTACAAACACTTCGCTTTTTTTTCCCTTCTTCCTCCCTTCGTTTCCCTCCATTTCCTCTTCCCATCCGTATTTCCACTTAAACCTAAACTCCCCTTCTTTTTTTCCCTCTTTTTATTCCCTTTTTTCCTTTTTTATTTTTTTTCTGTTATTTCCCTTCCTTCCGCTTTTGTCTTTCTATTTCCCTTCCCGATTTGCATTCCATTCTATATCTTATCCTGTTTTTTTCCTTTCCTTCTCTCTTTCGTCTGTCAATTTAAAATTTCTACGTTTCATTTTCTTTTTTTTCTTTTTCTCTCTTTCGTTAAGGAAAGAGTACAAAGGGAACAGTAAAAATGAGTAGACAGGGTTAAGAAAAGATTAGAACAAAGTAGGAAGGGTTAAGAATTAGAAAGGGAGCAGAAGAGCAGAGGATAGTAAAAAAAAAATAGAAAGTGAAAAGAGTAGAAAAGAATAGAAGAAAGTAAAAAGAGTAGAAAAGAATAGAAGAAAGTAAATAAGAGCAGAAAGAAAGTCTGGAACATGGAAAAAAAAATGGTTACGATATAGACGATACATAAAAGAAAAAAAAAATTCAGTACTGCAGGAACAAAACAAACAAGGAAACAATAGAAAGAAAACTTGGGAAAGGAAGAAAAAGAATGTTACGAAATACGAACGATGGAAAAAAAGGTCGAAAGTTGAAATATAGGAATTAAAAAATTTAATCCATGTTTGTTTCCATTCTCGTTAAAGAAAAAAAAATAAATAAAATAAAGAATCGTATCCGGATTACAACACGTACTGAACGGGATCGTAAATTAGGGTTGTGTAATGGGACTGGAGGAGGAGGAGGAGGAGATGAAGGAGGAGGAAAGAAAAACCGAACACGTATGAAGAGCGAATATGGAGGGAGAAAGAGAGAGAGAGAGAGAGAGAGAGAGAGAGAGAGAGAGAGAGAGAGAGAGAGAGAGAGAGAGAGAGAGAGAGAGAGAGAGAGAGAGAGAGACCAAAACAATTTCAAACACCTAATAATTTTCCCTGCTTTATTTCCACCTAACATTTTCCCTCCCCTGCTAAAAAAAAAAAAAGTACCCTAATTTCATCCCCCCCAAAAAACAACCCTAATATTTCCCTCCTAAGTTTCCCTCTCCCCATTCCCCTGACCATTACCTCTTTCCCCCGGCAATTGACTTATTTCCTTCCCTGCCAAGGAGAATTAAATACGGTTTCCAGCGATACGAGATAAATGGTAGGGAAAAAAAAGAAAAAAAAGGGAAAAATAAAGGAAAATTACCCTTAAGCCGAACTAATGCGAGATTCAAGTCTGTCCTTCAGAAACCCATACTGAAGGAGGAGGAGGAGGAGGAGGAGGAGGGATGATGATGATAAATGAGAAAATAAAAATAAGGGCTTTGCGTAATTAAGCCAGAGAGAGAGAGAGAGAGAGAGAGAGAGAGAGAGAGAGAGAGAGAGAGAGAGAGAGAGAGAGAGAGAGAAAGCTTTAAATTTACGTACACTAGTCTCTCTCTCTCTCTCTCTCTCTCTCTCTGTAATAATGAAGGAAAGACAGTTGGAGCAATGGCTGTAGTAGTAGTAGTAGTAGTAGTAGTGGTGGTGGTGGTAGCAGTAGTGGCAGCAGCAGCAGCAGTAGTAGTAGTAGTAGTAGTAGTAGTGGTAGCAGTAGTAGTAGTAGTAGTAGTAGTAATAGTAGCAGTAGTAGTAATGGTGGTGATGGTGGTGGCGGCAGAGTTTACCTAGCAAACGGTGGTCGGGTGGCTGGCTGTTGGTGGTGGTGGTGGTGGTGGCGGCAGAGTTTACCTAACAAACGGTGGTCGGGTGGCTGGCTGTTGGTGGTGGTGGTGGTGGTGGTGGTGGCGGCAGAGTTTACCTAGCAAACGGTGGTCGGGTGGCTGGCTGTTGGTGGTGGTGGTGGTGGCGGCAGAGTTTACCTAACAAACGGTGGTCGGGTGGCTGGCTGTTGGTGGTGGTGGTGGTGGCGGAAGGCAAATTTTAATTACCCAGTGATTAAGGGAGGCACAAGCTTCCAGAAGGCGGCAGGCTGACTACACTCCGACTGACACACACACACACACACACACTCACACACACACACACTGAGCTGAAAGGATAATACAAATAAGAGATAGGATGACACACACACAAGGTTCACAAGAGATGGAAGGACTAAACAAACAAGAAGGGATACGAATGTGCGAAAAACAGTGTGTGTGTGTGTGTGTGTGTGTGTGCCCAAGCAGTATAGTATTGAAGGGAAAAAAGAAACAGTATTGTGATATATATATATATATATATATATATATATATATATATATATATATATATATATATATATATATATATATATATATATATATATATATATATATATATATTTATTTTTTTTTTTTTCCGCTGCGTCTGTCTCTCCCGTCCCTATTTTTTCCTTCTACTCATGGGTTTTATTTGTTTTCCTTTCTCTCTCTCTCTCTCTCTCTCTCTCTCTCTCTCTCTCTCTCTCTCTTCCCCCCGACACAAATTGCGTCGTGCAGTGAGGTCAACCATCATCCCTTTGTCTGCACAGCCCAGCCCCTGCCGTGACCTCAGCCAGCATCCCCACCAACCACGCCAATACCAGTACACAAGAAACGAAAATAAAAAGAAACGAAGAAAGGAAGAAAGGGAGGGAGGAGGGAAGGGAAAAAATATGTCCAGAGTAGAGAGATACTTAACGAACAGTACTCACTCTGCCACACTCCACACGCTGCCAACACTACAGTAATAAAAAAAATCCATAGGAACACAATCTGCGCCGCTGTATTGTCCTGTACACGTAAAACTGAAGTAAAATAAACCCAGCTATAGTATTTACACTCACAGTCCACCGCGGTGGTCAAGTATGAACTGAGGAGTGAGCCGTGATGAGGTCTCCCTGCCAGCCTGCCTCCTATCCCACCACCACCACCACCACCACCACCGTGACGTGCCGTGATACCATTGGTCAATAGGACAAGGAGGAGGAGCAGGAGGAGGAGGAGGAGGAGGAGAAATATATGTTGATTCATGGGACAAAATCTCTCTCTCTCTCTCTCTCTCTCTCTCTCATAAAAAGATAGTATTGATAATAGTAATGGCGGTGGTTGGAGTAGTAGTAATAGTAATAGTAGTAGTAGTAGTAGAAGTAGTAGTAGGAGGAGGAGGAGGAGGCAGGCCACGTGATCGCCTCAGTGATTAACCTTCTCAGCCAAGTCAGGTCAGGTCAAGTGAGGTCACAAGTAGTAGTAGTAGTAGAAGTAGTAGTAGTAGTAGTAGTAGTAGTAGTAGTAGTAGTAGTAGTAGTAACATCAATAATAACAATGATAATAACAGTAGTAGTAATAGTAGCAGTGATATTGAGAGAGAGAGAGAGAGAGAGAGAGAGAGAGAGAGAGAGAGAGAGAGAGAGAGAGAGAGAGAGAGAGAGAGAGAGAGAGAGACAAGCAAGGACGAAACAAAAAATTCAAACAAGTAAATGACAAACACTCAGAGATAAAAGGAGGAAGGGATGAGAGAGAGAGAGAGAGAGAGAGAGAGAGAGAGAGAGAGAGAGAGAGAGAGAGAGAGAGAGAGAGAGAGAGAGAGGAGGGAGAGAAGGGGATATCAGGGGGGAAAAGTTAGAGGAAGGAGAAGAGGGGAGGAGGGGGGAGGGAGAGGGAGACGTGAAGGACTGGGTGGAGGAATTAAGGTGGAAGAAGTGTAAAAAAAATGAGAGAGAGAGAGAGAGAGAGAGAGAGAGAGAGAGAGAGAGAGAGAGAGAGAGAGAGAAAGGGGGGAGGGGCATTGCTTGCTACTCTTGTCACACTCTATTCCCTTATCTTCTCGAAGCTTCTAACACACACACACACACACACACACACAGAACCAGCTGAATACTCTTGGATTGGTTCCCGTGAGTGGTTTTGCACACATGGAACGCTGGGAATAATGTGCTAACAATTATTCTTGAATGTAAAGAGATTTGCTAGGCTCGTATTCACTGAAACTCGTGGATCCATAGAGACTGTGTGAGTTGTGTGTATTGTTATTGTGGGGTGTCAGTTTTACATCCACTGCAAAAGAGGATGGCGGCGTTTTGATATTAGAAGCTACTTTAATTTACCCCTTTATCCCCTAATGACACTTACATGTCACCACAGGCAATTTACCTAGCCAGAAATTAAACATGAATGCACTGAACAATAAATAACTAAACATTAATGAACAAAGTATAATCTGAATTTGTGCCAGAAAAGAATAAATAAGTGAATAACACAAAACATTTAATCATCATTGCAGTAAGTGTGTGTCTGGAAGGTACGTCTGATCTGAACCTGCACAAGACCATTCTATTCAGCTTGGAAGAAGCCATAGCAGTGGAAGGGTTAAGTGTGGATTACATGTTATATTTGATGTGACGTTCAAGGTAGAGGTGCGAGGCGTGGGGCAGGGTGAGGGAAGGGAGGGAGGAGCGTGGGGTGAGGCAGGGTGAGAGGGAAGGAAGGGGGAAGTGCGAGGCGTGGGGTAGGATGAGGAGGGAGGTGGAGCAAGGCGTGGGGCAGGGTGAGGTGGGAGGGGAAGGTGCGAGGCGTGGAGCAGGTTGGGGGTCCGTTAATGATTCCCCTTGATGAGTAGTCCGCCTCATCAGGCCGTCGTGTGTGGCGAGGCGGTGCGTGAGAGCCGAGCACAGACATTTAACGAGCTGTTGCTTGTGCGTGGCTTATATTCAGTAGCAGCGTCAGTTGTGTGGATAAGACGAGGGACGTTGAGGGAGTGTTGCTCGCTGCTTTGCTGCGTTCCATCTCACAGAAGAAAATGCCGTTCGTGATCCTTTCCAAAATTATTACGGACATTCCTTTTAGTAATCCTGAATAGGTAACTGACATGTAATACTGAATAGGTAACTGATATACGAGTATATTAATGTTAAAAATGATATATATGTAGCATTTACTATTTCTTAACAGATAACATTTTTTTTGTAGTGGTAGTTTTAAAGGGAGTTACCGAATAACACCACTCCCTGACATTTGCCCTGTAGAACGTGTTGCCTCTCTCGTGATGTAATAAATCGCACTGCATCATATCAACACCATAACAATACAAGAGCGTTAAGAAAGTTACAGTCAGAAGTCGTCAGTTCCACACGAGGCAGTCCCTGAATAAAACATGTATGCCTGAAATGTGGTGTGCCAGAATAATACCCACCAGTTCAGGCTTCATGTCCCACACCACTCAACATTCCACACTCACACTGACGATGGCCACTGTCTAATAAATAAAAGTAAATAGATAAGAATTAACTGTCTTTAGGAAGCAGTTTACTAAATACTTCAAGATTTATCTCCATCCAGCCACCGTTCTTATTTGTAAATATATCGAATATTCTTTTAAGACTCGTGTTGACTCGGCACTAACAGCTAGTCGTCTGCCACTCTGCCACTTTGTCCGTTACTTCTTTGGTCGAGACAATCGCCAGTAATGTCATTGTGATATGCTGACGGTTAAATCATTAAGAAGGGAGGAAGGGGCAATGTTCACAAGAGAAGAATGTCCAAAGAGGGTATAAATCAAGGAGAATGTCCGGAGGGAAAATGCCCAGAGTGGGAAATATGCAAAGAGGGGAAGTGGGAGATAAATTAAGGAGAAAATATCTTAAGGGGAAAAATGTGTAAAAAGTTGATAAATTAAGAGGCAAATATGAAGAGTGAGAATATCCAAAAGGGACAATTTACTAGGGAGGAAATGTCTGGAGGGGGGAGGGGATATACAATAGGGAAGATAACATGAGAAGAAATATACGTATGGAGGGGGAAGATATCTGGAAGGCAGTATACATTGAGGAAGATATATAACTGTAAAGGGAAGCAAGCTGTCTCAAGACCCAGCATAAATTAAGGAGGAACAGCCTGACGGAGAGAGAGAGAGAGAGAGAGAGAGAGAGAGAGAGAGAGAGAGAGAGAGAGAGAGAGAGAGAGAGAGAGAGAGAGAGAGAGTACAAAAGCCCAGAGGTAAGACTATCGAACACTCGCCTCTCGCTCATTGCAAACGGGTGAGTTCATTGTAAATCTGGTATTGTGTTGTGTGGAGCGGCATTTAGCTGGCGTATTCTTCCTTTCGTAACTTTACTGCTTGGTCTGTCTGTCTTTGTGTGAATAAAAGAAGAGAAAACAACAAATCCTGGCACGTACTCTGTAAATCGTTCACCCTTCCTTCCACCACTCCACCTATTCCACCAGCATCACTCGTCCACCAGGCATTTTTGTTGTATGCTCAGCGAAAACAGAATTATACTCATTATGGCATTTTATTACTTGAGTTCAGAATGAAAGGTTGCATGTACCCAATGAATCGTGAAGGAACGTAATGGCGTGCGGTTTGTGGGGGAGTGTTGGGAGGAGAGAAAGATGGCGAGTGAGTGAGTGGGTGAGTGAGTGAGTGAGTGAGTGAGTAGGTGGTTCTTATCAGTGTCGTATTGAATCATTGCTGGGTGTATTAAGATGAAGTTAGGTTAGATAAGGTTAGGTCAACTTTCCATTTCTGTAGTAGTATAGCTTTTGGTTCGGTTTGCTTAGGCTGTGTTAGGTTAGATCAGGTTAGCTCAGGTCAGGTCAGGTCATGCCTCCATTTCTTCAATAGCATACTTTGTAATTAGGTTAGGTTAGATAGGTTTGGTCATGTCATATCTCCATATCTTCAGTATTAGAGCTTATGAAGGTGTAGTTCTGCCTTTGATACTACTACTACTACTACTACTACTACTACTACTACTACTACTACTACTACTACTACTACTACTACTACTACTACTACTACTACTACAGTACCGATATAATCTTTTGACTCATTAATGGGTAGATCAAAACGCTAGAGGAAGAGTGACGGTTCAGTGAGCAGTGTTTACTCATCTTATGTTATGAGTGCCTGGTGGGCGACCTCTCCAGTCCATAGTATTCTTTCCGATGTGATGAGAAACTCCCTTTGTAATTATGGACAAAGGAATTTTTGGCGATTGATTTAGGACAAGAGCTTCTAGTTGAGGAGTGTAAGGTATCACTGCTGCTGCTGCTGCTGCTGCTGCTGCTACTGCGGCTGGGGCTGCGGCTGCGGCTGCTGCTGCTGCTGCTGCCGCCGCCGCTGCTGCTGCTACTGCTGCTGCTGCTGCCGCTGCTGCTGCTGCTGCTGCTGCTGCTGTATTTCCATTACAATAATACAAAAGAAAAAAAAAAACATGAAGTGAACTTCTCTACCAGTGAAAAGCAGGCGAGGGTTGCTTCTCGGAAGGTGATTGGCTGTTGAGTCCTTGGAGTGGTAGCTTGGAGTTGGTTGACGTGGCGCTGGAGGTTGGGCCAAGTGTATGCTAAGGCCAGGGTCCACCAACCATCTCTCTGTAAGATTAGTCACCATGGTGAACCTTCAGGAGCACATGGTCTATAATAAGCGCATCAAGAAAACTCAGAGTGAATTTGCCGCAATGAGCCACTTCGAGTCCTTGTCGCAGCAAAGCAGCGTGATGGAAGTTGGCAGCGACTCAGACGAGCAGCCTGAAAAGGCGTGTTGCTTCTCGTGGGTCCGTTGTTGCTTCCAAAAGCTTTGCCGACGACTGAGGAAGCGGAAACGAAGCCAGCACCTCGCCGTCTCCCTGCCTCACGGGGAGACAGGTGCTGAGGAACAACACGCCGCCTCACCTCCTCCACTCACTGACTGCTGTAAGATGGAAGAGGAACAAAAATGTAGTGAAACTGTAGACAACGTACACGTTCACTCACCAATAACAGACTCAGTCGAGCCAAATTTGAAAGCCCTTGGTCAAGATCAAAACACAAGCACGAGCACGCCACCATTCACCGGCTTCACCTCTCCAGTTATCGTAGGCGTGGTGTGGAAAAAGAACTTTGCGTGCACTGGTGAACACAATGAGTCTATAAATAAGGAACTGGAGAAGAACAAGCCACTCAATAACATCATGAAAACGAAACATAATGAACGGAATGAGGCTGTTGAGGAGGAACACGAGAAGAATAACAACCTGAATCACTTGAACGATGAATTAAAAGCAGAATGCACCACAGTCTCTCAGAATGAAGGTAAAGGAACAGGCAAGATTCCAGGAAACCACTCCACGGAAGGGAAATACATAGCATGCGAAGAACAAACTCAGAACAACGCAAAAAGAACTCGGCGCCATCGCAGGAAGAAAAACAAGAAAAAGTCTCAAAATAACGAGGAAAAGGAAACGAATACGATGGAGGAGGAAGAGGCAAAGACGGCTCTCCTCGTGCGGATGCTGGAACAGGAGCGTGGCGAGGAATACATTTGCGCGGAAGAGAAAGTGACGATGATGGAGGAAGAAGAAGAGATGGAAACAGGGAATGAACAGATGCTGGAAGAGAGAGACGAAGAAAATCATGATGTTGTCGAGGAAGTGAAAGTGTGTGACGGTCATTCATCAGTTAAGGAACAGACGGAAGACAAGTCCGCGACACACGAAGAACAATCTCACAAAGCAAAAAGAACTCGTCGCCGTCGTAGGAAGAAAAACAAAAAGATTCAAAATAATGTTAATCACTGCAATAACCAAAGTACTTGCACGATTAAAGAGTCCTCCCGTGCAGAGGTGCCTCCAGTCCCTGAAGAGGTACCAAACATCGTCAGTGTAACATTGCCAACTATCACTGGAAAAGGACCAGTCACTGGCGTGGAACGAGAGGGCGCAGAACACCACAGGGACGAAGAAGAGAGCGTGACGTTAGTGAAGGACGAGGAGGCAGTGCCAGTAGTGCCAGAACTGATGCTGGAACAACAGGAAGAGGAGGCGTGGGTGGTGGAAGAACATGAAGTGCTATCCACAGAGCCAAAGCAGGCAGGAAATCAGATGATTCTGACGGGTGACCACAACGATGAGGAAGATGAAAGTAATATAATGGAAGAGAAAGAGGCCAGGACGATCCTCCTAGATTGCACGCTGGAACAGAAAGGTGAGCAGGAACAACACACCGGCGAGGAAGAGAAAGTGACGATGATGGAAAAAGAGGAGGGCATGGAGAGAGAGAATGAACAGAAGCAGAGGCAGAAAGACGAGGAAAACCAAGATAATGACGAGGAAGGGAAAGTGACGACAGTGGAAGTGTCTGACGCGGCGTGTACAATTCAGGAACAGTCGCGGGAAAACGAAAGTCTGGAGGCTGAACACAATTTGCAGGAAGAAACTGTAGAAGCAAAGAACAACAACAACAACAACGACTCTTGTTTCCTTGCTGGCGACACTCTCGAGAGGGAACCTGCTGCTGAGCAGCAACATGAAGCAGCGATTACTGAGGTGGAAGAACACATCAAGGAAGACGTGAACAGGTCCCCAGTCGCCGTCATAGATCACCACCTGACACGCCAGCCACAAAACCACACTGTAGCAATCACACAGCCTGCACCATGGCAGTATCCGGCGCCTTCTTACAACGGCTCCCTGCAGGCTCTTCGCCAAGAAGTCCTGGACTTCCATCGCTGGGCGGGAGGAACGGAGGAGGAGTCCCGGCGCAGGATGCGCCCGGTGGAAGACGTGAGGGGCGTGGTTGGTGCGCTGTGGCCCGCGGCCCAAGTGCAGGTCACGGGCAGCCTGGCTAACGGCCTGTACTTGCCGGACAGCGACGTCGACCTCACGCTGGTGGGACAGTGGCCACCCTCGCCGCCGCCTCTGTTGGTTCTGAGAGACGCCCTCCTGCAGCAGGACGTGGCACTGCCTGCCTCACTCAAGGTTCTCGAGAAGGCCACTGTTCCTCTGGTTAAATTTGTTCATCAGCAGACCGGAGTGGAGGTGGACGTGTCTCTCGGCGGCGAGGCGGCTGTGCGCGCCGCGGTGCTGGTGGCAGACTTCAAAAAGCAGTTTAACACACTGACGCCTGTGGTTCTGTTCGTGAGATATTATCTGAAACAATTAAACCTTGGCCAAGTTTTCACAGGAGGCGTCTCCTCCTACGCCGTCACGCTCATGGCCACTAGCCTCCTTCAACTGCAGGTCCCGCCTGAGGAACGAGAAGAGCCTGCTCTGGTGCTTTTAAGATTCTTCTATTTTTATGGACACCAGTTTTCGTACGCCACGACGGGCGTCAGCGTGCTGGGGGGCGGCCGCTACCTGCGGAAAGAGGACGTGCCCACCGTCATGCCTGGCGGCCACCGCCGGGCAGATCTGTGTATCCAGGACCCATTGACACCTGGCAATGATCTGGGCCGATCGTCCTTCCGTGTCTGGGAGGCGCGAAGGGCCTTCCAGCACGCGTACCTGGTGCTGGCGCCCGCCGCACACGCCCCAGGCCGGTACACCTCGCCGTGCTCCTTGCTGGGCCAGTTGCTGCTGGGGTACGGCGCTCCCTCGCGATGCCTCCCAGACGGCCTCATTCATTACAGTCGTCAGTGCGCTTATCAGCAACAAGGCCCTCGGCTGCCTCAGCAGGAGCGTCATCACAAGTATGAACAGAGTTCTCAACTCGCTGCTCAGGTGGAGCATCACCCGGTGTCTCGGCTAACCCTTCAACAAAACAAGCAATACCCAAGCCACACAGGATCAAAAAGCAATCACCACAGTCATCAGCAGGGATACGGGGAAGTGTACCGCCACAGTCCTCAACAGCAGCGTCAACACACGGTTCACCAGGGTTATTATTACCAGGGCTATTATTACCGCAGCTCTGTCAATTACTGGGAGTGGTGTAACGAGAGCCCTGAGGAGACACGTCACCATCACGGTCACCAGGATTATTGGAAACATTATTACCAGAGCCATGCGGAGGGCATCCAGCAACGAGATCAGCAAGGCTATAGGGCGTGGTCTTATGTCAAACAAAATCAGAGAAGCAAGCAAGGAGGATTGCGTGGCAGGCACGGCCAGGCATCAGCGATGGGCTAGGCAGAGGCACGAACAGGCACGCGTTGGGAGGGGCGTGAGCAGAGGCCTCAGCAGAGACATCGATACCAGGCTTGGAGCAGCCAGGACGCGACACAGCATTATGGGACCAGTTGAGATGCAGGTGAAGAAGCCTTAAGTTGTCGAGCACCACGAGATTCTGCCATAGGACAAGGAAGAGGAGGTTGTGATGGAGCTTGAAGACAATGAAGAACCACAAACAAATCACACGGAGATTTTACTGCTTAGGAAGAAGCTCAGACAAAAATGACAAGCGTGACAAGCAGTAGGAGTATCACTACCTTCAAACAAATATGTAAAATGCAAAAAAAAAAAAACTTATATAAAACAAACAAACAGATAGGAAGTCAAAGAATAACTTTATGATAATGAGGATCATGACACCCAGGCTAAGGAGAAGAGGCAGGACACGGAGGACCATGACACGCAGGCTCTGTGAATTACCAGCAGCCACAGACTATGTTCATTCCACCATGACCTCAACAGAAGCTCAACAGAAAACAGTTCCGCCTCGACATGTTCCCTCACTGAGCGGGCCGCCCTCATGCGTCCTATCTGACTTCATTTTTATGTAATGTATCATGGAGATCAGCACAGAGATGAAATAAATGAATAAAAAGCCTGCTCACATGTAGCTCACAAAGAGAAAATAGGAGAAATGAACTGCGTACAGAAATAGTCTGGGTTAAGGACATTAGGCAAATTGTTCCGGATTAAGACTGTTAAACGAAGAAAATAGTCTGGATTAAGGATAGAGGATTAAGAAAATAGTCCGAATTAAGGATAGTGGATTAAGAAAATAGTCTTAACTATGGATACTGGATTAGAAAAATAATCAGAATGAAGGCTAGTGGATTAAGAAAATAGTCTCCATTAAGGATACTGAATTAAGAAAATAGTTGGTATTAAGGATAATAGATTAAGAAAATACTCTGGATTAAGAATAGTGGACTGAAAATACTTGGGATCAACGACAGAGGATTAAAAACAGTCTTGGTTAAGGATAATGGATTAAGAAAGTAGTCTCGATTAATCCTTCAACTGCGGACAAAAAAAAAAAAAAACATATTATAATGCAAGGCGAAAATCTAAATGTAGAAGTATACAATGAATGAGGAGACTGTGATGTGAAATACTACGGCACATCAAAGTGGTACACAAAATATTGGACCAACACGATGAATTAAAAAAGCGCGCTAAAATTTCACTTGCCGGGCAGAATGATGACTCTGGACAGGTGAAAGACCTCGCTCGCTCTGCCTCAGGCTGTTGCTCTCTTCTCTCCTCTCCTATCTCCTCCTCTTCTCTCTTTTCCTCTCCTCTCTCCTCTCCTCTCCTTTCCTCTCCTCTCTCCTCTCTCCTCCTCTCCTCTCTTCTCTTTTCTCTCTTCTCCTCTTGTCTCTCCTCTCCTCTCCTCTCCTCTCCTTTCTCCTTTCTCCTCTCCTCTCTTCTCCTCTCCTCTCCTCCTCTCCTCTCCTCTTCTCTCCTCTCTCCTTTCTCCTCTCCTTTCCTCTCCTCTCTTCTCCTCCTCTCTTCTCCTCTCCTCTTCTCTCCTCTCTCCTTTCTCCTCTCCTCTCCTCTCCTCTCTTCTCCTCCTCTCTTCTCCTCTCTTCTCCTCCTCTCTTCTCCTCTCCTCTTCTCTCCTCTCTCCTTTCTCCTCTCCTCTCCTCTCCTCCTCTCTTCTCCTCTCCTCCTCTCCTCTACTCTCCTCTCCTCTCCTCTCCTTTCTCCTCTCTTCTCCTCTCCTTTCTCCTCTCCTTTCTCTTCTCTTCTCCTCTCTCTCCTCTCCTCTCTCCCCCTCCTTACATCTCTCCTCTTTTCTCTCCTCTCTTCTTTTCTCTCCTCTCCTCTCCTCTTTTCTCTCCTCTTTTCTTTTCTCTCCTCTCCTCTCCTCTTCTCTTCTCTTCTCTTCTCTTCTCTTCTCTCTCATCTCCTCTCTCCTCTCATTTTCTCTCCTTTCCTCTTTTCTCTCCTTTCCTCTTTTCTCTCTTCTCTTTTCTTCCCTTTTCTTTTTTCCTCTCCTTTCCTTTCCTCTTATCTTCTCTCCTCTTATCTCTCCTCTCCTCTCTCATCTCCTCTCCTCATTTTTCTTCTTTCCTCATTTCTCTTCTCTCCTCTCCTCTCCTCTCCTCTCCTCTCCTTTCCTCTTCTCTTATTTTTCTCCTCTTCTCTTCCTCTTCCTTGCCTTCCTATTAAATGACAATAGTTACTGCTTTCTCTTTTGCTTTTTCTGGCGTGTTTGATTCCGACACAGAGAGAAAGAAAGAGAGAAAGAGAGAGAGAGAGAGAGAGAGAGAGAGAGAGAGAGAGAGAGAGAGAGAGAGAGAGAGAGAGAGAGAGAGAGGGAGGGAAAGGGTGGAGAGAGAGAGAGAGAGAGAGAGAGAGAGAGAGAGAGAGAGAGAGAGAGAGAGAGAGAGAGAGAGAGAGAGAGAGAGAGAGAGAGAGAGAGAGAGAGAGAGAGAGGTTTCTGGTGGGCGGAGCCATCATTCTCCAGCAAGTCAAATGTTGGCGTGCTTTTTGGAGTTTGTTAAGTTTGGTGTAATCACTTTCCTGTGGTGCAACATTTCACATCACCGTCTTGTCATTCATTACACTGTGTACTTTTGCATTTAGATTTTCGCCTTGTATTATGATGTCTATTTCTGTCCGCAATTGAAGGATTAAGGGTAGTGGATTAAGAAAGTAGTCTGGATTAAGGATATTAGATAAAGGAAGTGTCCGTATTAAGGATACTGAACTAAATAAATAGTCTGCATTAAGGATAGTACATTACGAAAAGTCTGCATTAAGGAGAGTGCATTAAATAAATGTTCTGGATGAAGGATGTCAGATGAAGGAAATATTGGGGATGAAGGATGCTGGACTAAATAAATAGTGTGCATTAAAGATACTGCATGAAATAATTGTGTGGATTAAGGATAGCAGACTAAGAGAATAGCCTGAATTAAGGAGAGAAGATTGAGAAAGCAGTGTTGATTAAGGACAGTGGATTAAGGACATTCCTTGGATGAAGGTCATTAACTTAAAGCAAAAACAAATAACATCTCTTACACGCAATGTATGTTTTTAATGCCATCAGTTAGTACGTGATTGAAACAGTTATATTACTGTGCTCACATATGGAGCAGTGCACCTAATAGATGTAGTTTGCCACCTGTCTAGCCATTGTGTTTAATCCTTGCTAATTATCTTCTTATAAATAATAACACCCAAATGTGATTATAATCATAATCTAATCCAAATCATACACAAAAAATAGTCATAATCAAAAACAGCAAAACTAAAGTAAATTATAATTTAATCACAATCAAAAACTATTCCAGACAATAATGAAAATAAAATTATAATTTTTTTTTTTACAATCATGCCCAAGTCTGATAAAGAAGCGCTAGGGGTGTTTACTGCCAAGAAAAATAAATAAAGAAAAAAATAACAAAACACTGAGATAGAATTAAGACAAAAAAATTATCAGATAAATACAAAGGCTAGAAGAATATAAACAACAGAGAAGCTGAGACAAAAATCACAGCGTGAACAAACCATACCAATATTTACTGCTCTCAACAACAAAAAAAAAAAAAAAAATCAATGAAACAAAACAAAAAAATCTTTGGAAAAAGAAACACCTTGGAGAAGCAGTAAAAAATAAGTGAAACGAAATAAAAGACTTAAAAAAAGTTTTTAAAGAAGCTGAGACAAAAACCGGTGGAAGGACTATTTACCGCTTTAAAAAAAAAAAATAAATAAATAATTAAATTTATTAAAAACAAAACATAAAAATACTTGATGTCAAAATCACTTGGTGACAAGCCGTCCCTTTCAAACAACAACAACAACAAAAAATGAGACAAAAAAATTGTTTTAAAAATGTGGAGAGGTTGAAAATTGAGTGTGTGGGCAAGTCGTGTATTTACTGCCTTTAAAGTAGAAAAGTAAATAAAAAAGCCGTAAAGAAGACACTGAAGTAGCTGAGACAAAAATCTCGGTATGAACAAACCGAAGGAGTATTTACTGACAGAAAAAAAAGAAAGAAAGAAAGAAAGAAAGAAAGAGTAAAGAAAGCAAGACAAAAGGTCGCTGTGACAAGCCGCGTGACTAGTTACTGTCTTCAAAGGAACAAATGAAACAAAACTTTAAAAAAAAAAAAATGAAAAAGCAGAGACGAAAAAAGTAATGATTGTGTAAAGAAGCCGTTCCGGTGTATTATATTTAGACAAAAATAAAGAAAAGACACAAAAAGACACTGAAGAAGCTTACTCAAAAATCAGTGTGTGACAAGTCGTAGTGGTATTTTACTGCCTTGACGCGGCTGAATGTCAATCAGTCAATCAACCAACCAGCCAGCTAGTCAGTCAGTCAGTAGATAAATCAACCAGTCACTCTTTAAACCAGCCAATCAACATAGCAGTCAGCCAGTGAGTGAGTCAGCCAGCCAGCCAGTCAGCCAGTGAGTGAGTCAGTCAGCCATCAGAGGTCTTCCATAGGTTCACTGTCAGGGCGGCTGGACATTTTTCCTTGAGCGTGATGGTTGCCGGATTGTTTTTAATTAAGAGAGATCAAAGAGGTCGTGTACTTTGATGGCAGTTTTATTATATTAATCATCCACACTCCAGTACTGACCACTAATTACTGCCATCACACCATAGCTGGCCGATACACACTGGTGATTCATTATTATTATTGTTGTTATTATTATTATTATTATTATTGTTATTATTATTATTATTATTATTACTACTACTACTACTACTACTACCACCACCACTTTATACTATTACTACTACTAGTAACTACTGCTACTACTACTACTACTACCACCACCACTTTATACTATTACTACTACTAGTAACTACTGCTACTACTATCATTATTCTGAAGAATGAATGATAACAAATACTTTAACCTCGATTCACACACACACACACACACACACACACACACACACACACACACAAACTTAGCTCAGTGATAACAAAAAAGAGGGAAGAAGAAGAAAAAATATTATGTTGATGATAATGATAAATACGTACATGAAAAGTTTCACGAACATGAAGACCCACCTGGCGTTGTGATAAATAGATGCATGTTGACAGGTAGTACTATTTTTCATAAACATTTTGTAAATAACGACACCACCACTTTGGACAAGCGAGTGTTCAGTGGGAAGCTGTCACAGCGAAGCTCCCAGACTCAGCCAAAGATCAAATCCTTCAAGAGGCAAAGTTCGTGACTCACGCCCACACTTAAACAAACACGACTCTCACCAGAAATGGAAACACTCCAAGAATTATAAGCTAAACTTGTAAAAAACACCAACGAATACCACTGTGGAAAAAGTGTTGGGCCTTCCAGAACAGCGTCAAGTTACTGAAGTGACCTCTTTCGTTATTGTTGTGACCTCCAGTGAATGTTAAAAATCAATGACCATGAGAGGCTTTGAGCGTTGCAGAAAAAAAAATTAACAAGACAAAACAAAAATGTTCGCATGAAATGAAAAAAAAAAAATAAATAAATAAATAAATTGTAATGAGCATTGTAGTGTTGTAGCAGCATATCAACTTTTTTTATGGGAAGAGTTTTGATAAAGGTGATGGCTCTGTTTGTTCTCCCTTCCCCGCCTCGCCTTCTGGTTTGGCTGAATGCTGCCCAGTAGTCCAACACTGGATTATATATGTATAGGCTAGCAATTCAAATAAAATACTTCACTGGTACAAAGAAATACATTTGTGCCTCAGGAAAGCATTGGAGAAAGCTGTAGTGACTCAAGCATCTCCACTGGTATATATCAGTGAAGAATTCCATGATTGCAGGACGTGTCATACTTGTAAGATGAGAAATAGAACAGGTATGTAGAGAACAAGCAGCTATATGGTATGTTGTAAGGAAAATGTACCTGTAAGATCAGAAATAGAACAGGGATGTAGGAAACAAATAATTATATGTGATAGATACAATAAAAACCCAAACTGAGTCACTTCATACAGGACCCACACGTGACAGAGACGTGACTCATTAAAACTTCAATACATGGACAATTAATGTACGAGTACAACGTTTTCCTGCCTGTTGTTGTCCTGTCAATGATTATGTGATGATGATGATGATGATGATGATGATGATGGCGACAATGATGATGACGATAATGATGATGATGGTGGTGGTGGTGGTGGTTATCGGTCGCTGCACTGTCTCTTCGTATGGTCTCATTCTGTGATGTAGCTTTGAAAACACAGGATTGAATCAATCACTCCTGACAACAAAAAGGAACATTTGTCAGCACTCATCAGGGCGAATGAGTTCTGAGTTAATGAATTAATCTTGTTAACCGTATTGTCGCCATTTAGAGAACCAGTCTGGACCATCATTGTGCTGCAATGAGCTGAGTATTTTTCACTCGTACATTTGTTTTTCAACTCCCATCGCGTTAGTGGACGCAAAGTCAAATAACCTTTTAAAAATAAATCGTTTTCTTTTCTTTTTCTTAGTGAGGGAACACAAGGATTCCTGATTTATCATTTTATTGTCTACTGGTACAAATACATTTTTCTTTCTCTGTATACTGAGTGGTCTTTCTTCCCTTTTCAGCTGAAGAGAACGGTGGGTCTTTACGTCAGGGAGAAGAAAGTCCGTCCTTCAATGTGTTGTCCCCCACGATGACTGCCATGCCCTTCTTTGACATCATAACATTTCTCAAGATGTGACAGACTTGGGGACACACACACACTCACACACACACACACACACACACACACACACACACACACACACACACACACTGCCCTCTCTAAGGGTTTGAAGAAGAGTGACGCTGCCTTGCTGTAAGCACAGGAAGATGCACAGCACGAGGAGGGGCCACCAGGGTCAAGGCCATGCTGGAGCAGGCGTGCCACTTCCGCCTCCTGTCGGAAAAGATTGATCTTCTGTGGTGTCTATTAAATGGTCCAGCCTTCCATACATTGCAGAGCGTTAAATCGGTTAGTTAAAGCTTAGGCGGATATGTGACATGTGTGAAACGAAGTAGCTCGTTTGATAAGAAACTGCCCGTTTAAAAGGATGCAGTATCTGACTCAAGCAATCACCATATTCCTCTGAAGCACACAAAAGCAGTTTTGTAAGATGTACTACTTCTCGTGAATTTACTTTTGACCACTACATACTTGCTATTTAAAGACTTGAACAACCATACGACCTAAACAAGATAACTGGTCTTCACACGCACTTGAGCTCGCTGTTTCTACTGGGCAGGGAGAGGCGGGAGCATAGTCACTTGGTACTGAAGCGGAAGGTAATCAGGTCGCATTGGCCTCAGGTCAGATGATCCTCAAGACAGATCGGCCTGAGTGTAAATAAGCCTCAGGACGTTTGGTTCTCGAAACACTTGGTACTCAAACCACTTGGTCTCTAAAATGTCTCAGAGTGATTGGTAATTAGGGAAAAGTGTACCAAGTGGGAGTCAAACGGTTAAACATCAATTATACAGCTTTGTGACTCGTCTCTGATCGCCGCCACACACACACACACACAGACACACTCAGGCAGGTGAAGCGGGTGGAAGTGCATTGTTATTACCTCCATGCGCCACGGTATCCATAGCGCCCCTCCAAGCCTTGCCCCTCCAAGCCTTGCCCCTAGACTCGGGTGTGTAGGAGGAAGAGGAGGAGGAGGGGCAAGGAGGAGTATGGGTACCATTCGCCCCAGTACCAAGTGACTGCAAACCAAGAGAGGTGAGCCTGGCAGTAGTGGTTGTCATAGCTAAACTTCTACTGTTTCTCCTCGCACTGTAAATTTAGGGACACATTTCTGGCAGGCGTCCACGGTGCCACCAAGGAAGCCAAGGGTGCTGCCTGGATGGGTTCATCACTTTGGCTGGCATGCCTGTCACCTCTCCAAGGTTGCCACGAAAAGTAAAACGTGTTTTACGGATCATCGTTACATTCCAGCGCCTCTTAATTGCCTACGAAATGTTTACTTAACCTCTACACGCCAAGAAATGAGACTTCAGTTCATAATCGTGCATGAGGAGAATAATATTTTGAAATCCGCGCCATGACGTCACAGCAGAGACATCCTGCGCGCGCAGGCCAGTGTGTGCGGCGGTATGTTTGCTTTGTGTGTCGTGTCAATGGTATGTGAACTTCTGACGTTTTATTAGTTATTTTCCCAACCATGGTGCGTGACATGGTGGCGGGAGGTGTAATGGTGCACGGCGCGATGGTGAGACATGGTGGTAATGGTGCAGAGCGATGAAATGCTGAAATTACTGGCGGTGGCAGGGAGGCGTAGGCGTGGCGGCAGGACGGTGTAGTGATGATGACTTCCTTGGCAAGTACAGTACGAACCACTCTTGCCCGGCTATCAGCGACGACCTCTGCGTGGTGAGTGTACACTGTGTGTGTGTGTGTGTGTGTGTGTTTTATACAGGATGACCCAAAATCTGGACACATCAATATTATTACTTTTTTTTTTTTCTTTTCATATCTTGACTATGAGTGTCAAAAGAAGAACCAATTGACTTGCTAGTATTGAGTGGACACGAGGAGTGATCATAATACAGGCAGACATTATCGAACAAGAATGAATGAAAGAGAATGATTAAAAGATACATTTTCCGTGTGTCCAGACTATTGGCTCACTGAACATGTAATCGTTTTAGACACACAACACAGAAGAAAGGGAATGATTCAAACAAATACTGTTGTGTTATATCCATTGCAAGGAAGAGGAGCGAGGATAATATGCCAAATGTTTTCTGAGTGGCAGGGTGGAGGAGGCCTTGTGTAGTTGTAAGTGTTCCTAGACCACTCCACTCGCAAGCCCCAGACCACCTGTTGTGGAGGTGACGGGAGTGGCAGCTGATGTGGGCTTGGATTTCTGGCTCACTAAATTATTCCCTTCACAAGTGTTTCTACTACCATCCAGGCAGCTTGTTTTATGCGCCTCAAAGTGTTCATAACATTACAAACATAACATAACAGAGAGAGAGAGAGAGAGAGAGAGAGAGAGCGGCCCATCACTAACGCACGCTTACCATAGCAAAGGCCAGTGTTTCTCAGAGTGCGTGCCGCGGCGTCCTGGGGTGTCACAGACAGTGCCCAGGGGTGCCATACCATTATCATGAATTTTGTCATTGCTAGATCGTCGCAACGTACATTTTTATCAAACCGTCTGCAGAAGTCGGCACAAAATTCTCATTGTAAATAGGAACTTGTTTTAATAATTTTGGTCAGCTGATGCCGTTTTAATTTTGCCAGTGTTACGATTTTGCCGCTAGATCTGGCTTAGACCAATGTTTGATGTTCTTTTCAGGGTAGAGTAGTCTGATGTGGTACAATGAAAAAAAAAATGTGGAAATAATAAGCAAAGCAAGAAAAAAAATCAAACTTAGCATAGCCTAATTTAATATTACGAGGAAAATATGTAAAAAAAAAAAAAAAAAGGAAGCAAATAGACTCACATAGAGATACAAAAAGGGAGGGAAAAATGTACAAAGATCAAGCTGCAGGAACCAGCGTGCGTGAGATTCATTATATTGAATTCAGGTTGTCGCATTTAATGTGTATTGTTTCCCAAGTTATAAAACCACTTGATTTCATACACGGCTTCACACACACACACACACACACACACACACACACACACACACACACACACACACACTTAAAAGGTCGCAGGGTGTGAAATCCGCTTGCCTGGCGTTGAATGGAAGTGAATAAAGAAGTTCACTGGGGTGGCTATTTATCACTGATTGTGTACTGCTTGTGTACATCTCTCTCTCTCTCTCTCTCTCTCTCTCTCTCTCTCTCTCTCTCTCTCTCTCTCTCTCTCTCTCTCTCTCTCTCTCTCTCTCTCTCTTTCTCTCTCTCTGTTTTCTTTGAGAACAGTATGAAAGAGAAAATTATGAATTTTGTAATCAATAACTATTTCCTTCCATCAGAGTTTTCAAAATACTTCTTTTTCATAGTCATCCCTTGTAAACGTTAAGAGGATGTGTGTGTGCTCGTGTTGCACAACATAGCGCGGTGTATTCAGTGGCAACAGTTTTGCATTCATAGAAATGAAGAAACAGAAGGGAAGGAAAAACATTTTAGGGTCTCGAAACAAACAATTTTCTCGATGATTTACTTAAAACTCGTGGTGTACTCGTACTTGTAGAGAACGCACTGGAGTTCCCGACGAGAAGAACCGCGGTGGAAGTTCTGACGAAGGGAGGAGGGCGTCGGTAATTTCCAAGCAGTACAGGATGTGTTAAGCCCCTATTACACGTATCCGGTTTCCTACGGCCCCGTCGGTCGCAACGCTAGCATATGCTCAAACCGGAGCGTGTGGTAGCAAATCGGCCGTATGAACGCTCACCCACGGCCGGCCGGATGAACTTTCGCCAGTACTAAAGTTGGCCGTATGGCCGTCGTACGTCAGGACTGAGGACGTAGCGTGTAATTGCTCACCGTATGGTACGACATCAGTCTGAAAAGAGTTCCAAATATGTGTCGTGATCCATTGGCATGTAGTTAAACCAGTCATCTTTTTCTAGTGCTAGTTCCTTCATTAAGTTAACATGAGAGTATTTTTGTCGTTTACGCAGCCATTGTTTGGATCAAATCTTCCTTTTTCTTGTTTTCACCTTCAAGTAGCACGCTAGAGCAATAGGAACGAGATTGTCGTCGAGAGAAGACATGTCACTCCTCCACCACAAACAGTGCCACACTGATCCACTTGCCTCCACCGTTCAAATACGTGTAATAGCTCTAGCCGTAGGCCAGAATTTTCCTACGGCGCCGTAGGCCAGGTTGGCCGTAGGAAACCGGATACGTGTAATAGGGGCCTTAGATTGGCCGCAGTGGGTTTGGACTCAAGGCGAAACGGAAACCGGTGCTTCTTGTGTTGGGGAGAGAGGAAGCCGCAGCGGGGAGTGTGTGGGCGAGGGCTTCCCCTACTGGTGTCCGTTACAGCTGCACTGCATCGTGGCTTTCCCCTCGCTGTCAAGGAGAAAATCCAAGTCTGGGAGTTGAGAAAGTGAGGGAAGTG
>NW_026973770.1:215000-225000 GCF_035594125.1 Scylla paramamosain | reverse complement strand
AGCATGTGATTATAGGGGCATCAATGTAATAAACTCACTGGATAAATTGTTTGACTTAATCTTAAGCTCGCGGTTGAGCAGTTGGTTTGTTCCATTGAGAAAGCAGGCAGGCAGCCAGAAGGGCAGAGGACGCACTGTACACATTGTGACGCTACGTTTGATAATGGATTTGGGTAAGAAGAAAAAACTTAAGTCATTTGTTACGTTCGTTGATTTTAGAATGGCCTGTGACAGAGTGCCCCGTAATGTGTTGTTTGTGATATTGAAGAGAATTGGGTGCTGGGCAGTTGTGTTGGCAATACTTGTGTGTACACTGTTACCCAGAGTGTAGTGGGCACTGGTGTGGTTGCTGCTACAATAGGAGCAAGGCAAGGTTCCCCAACATCGTGTATACTGTTTAACATATACGTGAATGATTTAATTGCCTTGATAAAGAATAATTGTGGTATGAATGAATTTTTGACGTGGCTACACATGTTAATGTTAATGGATGATACTTATTTTTCTCAACCTCAAGACGGGGCATGGAACATAAATTAAGACTGTTCAATAAATACTGTCAAGATTACGGAATACTAGTTAATAATAAGAAAACTAAATTTTTTGCATTGAATTGTTCTCCAGAAGAGCGTACAAAATGTACTGTGGGGGAGATGGTGGTGGAGTGGTGTGACAGCTGCACGTATCTTGGCAGTATTTTACTTGCAGTGTCATCAGCAGTAGCTAGTCACGCCAGGTGTAAAACTGCCCATGTATTAAAATTTGTTTGATTCCTTCAGAAGAATGGAGATGTTCCCTTTTATGTAAAGAGGCGAGTGTCTGATGCAGCTGTGATGTCAGCTGTGCTCTGTGGGTTGAGTCGTGGCTGAAGGGCAACATAAAGCCTGTTGAAAAGCTATATAACTATAAGGTGTGTAAAGCAGCTGCTTGGAGTACGATTGTCAACCTGTTCTGATGTCTGCTGTGTCGAGCTTGGACTTCCTTGGACCTCCTTCAGTTAAGTACTTAGTCAAGGCCAAACAGCGTAAATGTTTTCATAGTTTATGGCGAGATAGACAGCACATGAGGGATGACCCGTGGACACATATTGTTAAGGTTGTTCTCGACTCCAGCACTCGTACGGGTAGATATATTGACAGCCTGTTGGCAGATAATGTACACGATGTTGCACAAGGTAAAACTGCTGTAAAACTCTCTATACATAATTCTGTGTCATCGCATACAACAGTATTCAAGACTCTTAACCCTGATCTTACTGTAGATAAACTGTACTGTGAGAGGAACTACCTTAATGAGGTGCATAGGATATCATATTGTCAATTTCCAGTTAGTGGACACTGGTTAGCAAATAGAAACGGGTCGTTGGAATAGAAGAGGGCGTGGACGATTGCCTGTGGAGGAACCTTTGTGCCTGTGTGGAGCTATACAAACAGAATTGCATGTGTTAGAGGCGTGTCCGCTCACTGACACCGTCCGTGCCCACTATGGCTTTGTGTCTTGGGATCAGTTAATGCACCACCGGGAACACTTCAGTGTCAGTGAGATAGTATATACAATCTTATCGAAGTTTAACTAAGTCCCCCATTAATCTGCTTACTGTCTTCCATTGTTTTACACATATTGTAGTGTAATTTTGATGGTACAAGTTGCATTTTAATGTATTTTAAATTTGTTCTGTGTCATATCAAACAATAATTATGAAGATATTTTGGTTGTATTCTAGTGAAGGAGAGGGAGACAAGGAAGGAAGTATGGAGGAGGAGGAGGAGGAGGAAAAGAAGAGGAGGAAAAGCTGTCAATCGTCGTTGGGTTTTTATACTATTTCTCTCTCTCTCTCTCTCTCTCTCTCTCTCTCTCTCTCTCTCTCTCTCTCTCTCTCTCATTCTCTTCCCTGCCGTTGCACTTTCCTCTTCCTAGTTTTTATCTCCCTCTCCACACATGGAGAGAGAGAGAGAGAGAGAGAGAGAGAGAGAGAGAGAGAGAGAGAGAGAGAGAGAGAGAGAGAGAGAGAGAGAGAGAATCACACTTCACCTCATCTTACCTCCATTCCAGCAACAGCCTTGAAGCCTCCTCCTCCTCCTCTTCCTCCTCCTTCTCCTCCTCCTCCTCCTCCTCCTCCTCCTCCTCCTCCTTCTCCTCCACTTCTTCTTCCTCCTCCTTTTTCTCCATGAAGCCCTTGGGAACATAAACGATGAAGAGAATATTGTTCCACTCTTCTTTCGTTTCTCGTCTTCTTTATCATTCGGTTTGTTTGTTTATTTTTTTTCATTCATTCATTTATCCATTTATTCATTCACTGTTTCTTTCTTTCCTTCCTTTCTCTTTACTTCTATCCAATTTTTCCTTTTGTTTTTATTTTTTTCATTCATTTATTCATTATTTCATTGTTTCTTTCCTTCCTTCCTTCTTTCATTCCTTCATTCTTTCTCTCATTCCTTTCTCTCTCCCTCAGCACATCTATTTCTCATTTCTCTCCATCATATGTGTCATCTGAGCCTCTCTCTCTCTCTCTCTCTCTCTCTCTCTCTCTCTCTCTCTCTCTCTCTCTCTCTCTCTCTCTCTCTCAGACAAAGATCCGTATTGAGAAACGGTTTGGTCTCTCACCACGACTGTTTCCCAAGGACCCAGATATGGTTAGCCTGATTCTCAAGACTGTTTCCCTTTCCAGTATTGCATAAATCTTGTTAATCTTTCATTGTAACATAAAAACATCTTTGAAAACTCGTGTAGTTTCCTCACGAATATTGTCAAGAAGTCAATAGGGATCACTAGCTGGGCTCTTTATACTGCTCCTCCCTTTAATAATGTAGAACTGTTGTTAGTCCCTCACTAGAACCATAATATAGTTCTTAAAAACCTGTGTAGCTTCTGCATGGCTATTTTTAAAGGCCATAGAGATCATTAGCTGGATTCTTTATATTGCTTCTCCCTTTAATAGTGTGAAAATGTTGATAATCTCTCATTTAAATCGTAATATAATTCTTAAAAACCCGTGTAGCTTCAGCGTGACTTTCAAAGGCCACAAAGATGATTAGCCTGGCTCTCGCGATTGTTTCTCCTGTTTACTATATAAAAATCTTGTTCTATCACTAAAAGCATAAGAAACTCTCTTAAAAACCCGTGTCACTTCAACTAAAACCTTTTAAAATAGTGCAAGTGCGGCTTAGAAGTGTTTTACATTATAATCCTAAATGCAACGCTAATATTACTTCAGATACTAACGCTATGTTTACACTAGCGACCGTTACGCCTGCTCAGGGGCGCATGATGGCCGCCAATGTTTATGTGGGTATTACGCTCGGTGCGGGGCACTTGAAGGCCGCCCCGCGTGTTAGCAGAGACGCGCGCCTTTCATTGTGACGCATTGGCGCTGTGTAATGCCTTGTCCTTGGCTGTTTGATTAATGCTTCCTGTGATGTGTTGTTGACTTTGTTTAACTGATGTCATTATATGTGTGTGTGTGTGTGTGTGTGTGTGTGTGTGTGTGTGTGCCGCCACACATTCAGTGCGTGGAGCGGCTGAACTATAATATTCATTTGCAGTAATTTGTTGCAGTTGTTGCATCAAGTAATATCCACGTTGGTGGCCATAAACTCTCAGCTGGTGTACTTGCTGCCACATTTCAGCCCAGGATGATCCGCTGCTACGATACACCAACACTAATCTACTCAACTGCAATTTCATGGAAGAGAGAAATTAGATTACAGGTTATTGAAGAGTGAAACGTAAAATAAATACCTTTTTGTACCACACAACCAAGACACGAATAGTGTGGGAACAGGGGACCACTGTACTGACATAATGCACTTGTGAAGCTGACTTTTTTTTTTATGTAAGAGTGGCACTGGCCAAGGTCAACTAAATATATGTATAAAAAAGGCCCATTAATCATTCAGCCAGTACCCCAATCATCCCCTAACATTCAACCACATTCCTACTCCATTCCTTTACTCCATTAACCAATAGATCAGTCAGTCAGTCAGTCAATCAGTCAGTCAATTAACCAATCAATCTGTTAGTCAACCAACCAGTCAAAAAATCATCCTTTAACCTTTTCTTTCCCTCGTTCTTCATTCTTTCCATCCATCTCTTAGTTTCTTTTCCATGTATTAACACTCAGTTTCCATCCTTTCTTAGTCTTTTATCTCATTCACACCACATTCGTTTTCCAGCCCATTATCTGCTATTCACTATCATTAACCATTCTCTCTCTCTCTCTCTCTCTCTCTCTCTCTCTCTCTCTCTCTCTCTCTCTCTCTCTCTCTCTCTCTCTCTCATATACCCACAGTAGTCTCAAAACAAACCCGTGATAAACCCTTCCTGGTGTTCGGAGTTCCCTGGCGTCTCTAGACAGGGTGGAATCAAAAGCTTTTCGTCTCATCAACTCCTCTCCTCTAACTGACTGTCTTCAGCCTCTCTCTCACCGCCGCAATGTTGCATCTCTAGCTGTCTTCTTCCGCTATTTTCATGTTAACTGCTCTTCTGATCTTGCTAACTGCATGCCTCCCCTCCTCCCGCGGCCTCGCTGCACAAGACTTTCTTCTTTCTCTCACCCCTATTCTGTCCACCTCTCTGACGCAAGAGTTAACCAGTATTCTCAATCATTCATCCTTTTCTCTGGTAAACTCTGGAACTCCCTGCCTTCTTCTGTATTTCCACCTTCCTATGACTTGAATTCCTTCAAGAGGAAGGTTTCAAGACACTTAACCTTCAATTTTTGACTACCGCTTTGGACCCTTTTATGGGACTGGCATTTCAGTGGGCATCTTTTTTTGGGGGGATTTTTGTTGCCCTTGGCCAGTGTCCCTCCTTCATAAAAAAAAAATAAAAAAAAGAATCCATCAGTAGGGGGCCGTGACAAGGAGGCGGCGTGCCCTTATGTCCCCCCACGCGCCGCCATGAGGAGGTTCACAAGTAAGCTTTTCGGTTTCTTTGACTCGCCAAGTTAATAGGAGCGGGAAGTGAAGTCAGAGGAACATTTGGGTCCACGTGTTCCCTTAGAACCTCGTCTACTATGTCTGCTGCGGGGCGGAAGACATCTTCCATTGCCTTTCTCTTAACTATGGATGACACTTTTGTTGAGAGGGCAGGGCAGGCTTCGGGTGGATGGCAGTGGTTCATCTCTCCCCGAATATACTCATTATTATATTCTTTTATTACCACTGGGCATGTTGTGTTTCTATTTCTTACAGAACAACGCCAATGTACACAAACGTTAGTTTTCCTTTTCACTGTGTATGAATACCCGAGACTATCTATAAGTTTATGTTGCCCTCTCTGTGTGGAAGAACAAATCTTTTCATATGTCACAATTTCACTGGGACTTTCTGTTTCAGAGTCCCCTGCTGCCACAGCACCATTGATAGGCGAGGAACATTCACCATTTTCTAGCACTGGGATTTCATTTGCTTGGGAGAAGCACAGGTGACACATCCAGTCAATTTCCCTCCCTTCTCTCACTGCTGCACGATATTCGTCCCTAGTTATTCCAGTTCCACATTTGCGATGTTGCCACAAACTGCATCTTTCGCATAACAACGCCTCCTGTAAAGAATATAAAAGTATCCACGTACCAATATGTCATTATCACATTATAAGAATACGCTTAGATTTCATTTTACCTGTATAGGGCGCACGGTATTCCCGCAGACCAAACAGTTACTCTCCATATTGACTGATCAGTCCTTCCTCCTCTCAAGTGCAGGCGAAATCTAACCTGTTTCCCAAAGCAGTCCACCATCTCGTCTTCCCCTCGTGAAACAACCTAATACCTCGCTTTTCAGTCCCGTCTTTCAATTGGTAAACTGCTGCTGCCTGGTAGTTGCATGAGAACTTACCAAACTGCTAACTGCTAACTACCGTCAACTGCCGTCAACTGCCGTCAACTACTGTCACCTCCCTTTATTGATAACTAGAAATACATGTAAAAATCCCTACTTGTTATACATCCACCAATATTTTAATGAAACTTATTTCTTAGCTTGCTTACGAGGTCACTTGTCATGGGAACGGTTTCGATACCTGAACGTTTCGCTCCTTAGTATGAATTTCGGTAGTTATATATTTTGTGTGTGTGTGTGTGTGTGTGTGTGTGATAGCAGGGAGGAAGGAGGGTGGGGTTGGAGGAAAGGAAAGAGGGAGATAGCAGGGAGGGAGAAGGGAAGGACTGGGAGGGAGAGTCTGGGAGGAAGGGAGGGAGGAGGGATGGGATGGGAGATAAGGCGACAAGCGTGTGTGCATGTGTGTCTGGGTGTGGGTGTGTGTAGTAATAATAATAATAATAATAATAATAAAATAATAATAATAATAATAGTAATAATAGTAATAATAATAATGATAATTATTATTATTATTATTATTATTATTATCTTTATCACTAAAATAATAATAATAATAATAATAATAATAATAATAATAATAATAATAATAATAAAAATGGGAAAGAGTCTCTCTCCCGAAAACTTTATACAACATTTTACATATCACTGCTAATTGCGATGGTAAGTGAGTGATTATTGGATTAAATTAGTTCACCCTTATGCAAAAAGTCTCTTAAAGACAATGGTGTATAGCTTGTACAGATGGTCCGAGTTGGTCATATAAATGGGCCGAGTTGGCGTTTGAAATGGGCCGAGACAGCGATGGGCCGAGATGGCCCGACACCCGTTAATCTTCCCTAATTTGTTGTTTCTTGCTTATTCTGTTGATTTTCTGTTTCTCTGTTCATCTTTCATTTTCTAACCTATTTATGTTTATTTTTGTTTCTATTCATTTAAGAATTTTGTCTAAATATCCCTTGTTAATCATAGAACGTTAGAATACGAGGAGTGAGAAACATTACTTCAAAACACAATGCCTTGGTCAGGTGAGGCACACTGTCCAGCTCGCACCTTTTGTTGGGGAATCCGATCAGGCAGCGAACCACAATCATAACATCAGTTTATTGCTTGAAGTGTTTCTGCCTGAAATACAGCGCTTCCTTGATACACGCACATAACACAGTTCACATCCCTCTACAGTGTAAGCCAAGACAATGTAATACTACCCATACAAACATACACTTACAAAACGCAACACAAATCACTCCACTTCACATCTAACATCCTCAGCACAAATCACCACACAAACAAATCAACTAAACACCACAACTTGTTCCACAATATAATCTCAAATAAAATTGTATGAAAGTACTTACCTCAGTGGGCCACATCGACGCCCTTCGATCCCCAGCAGCACAACCCTGACATGCCAACATCACAGCTCTCATCAAGTGCGGCGTCCTCTACATCCTCCGTGTGTGGAACAATAATACCCAACGTCCATGATCCCCTTACTAAACTTTCTCACTGTCCCAGTCTTCACCAGGAAAAGCTCAATGGCAGCAATGGAAAGCTAAATCACAGCAGTGGAAGTAAATAAACACAAAACTAACCTGCACAAAGTAGACGCAACCACACACAAATCCCAAAGTACAGTGGTGGGCCGGCTTAGACAACCCGCTAGGCCGACCATGTTCACAGGTAATGGCTAAACGAAACACTGCCGAGATGCGCACCGCAAACCCTACTTAATTTGTAACAAGTATGCACACTCCCTAAAAATTATTCAAGACATACGAAACAATATAAAGTAGCCAACATCTATCATTTTAATGATACAGTGACATGGAATGCAACTCTCTCTCTCTCTCTCTCTCTCTCTCTCTCTCTCTCTCTCTCTCTCTCTCTCTCTCTCTCTCTCTCTCTCTCTCTCTCTCTCTCATATTCTTCAAAGTTGAGGCAACATTGTGTACCTCCATTGTATTCAAAACTCGCCCTAGGGGAAGGCACAGCAGCTTTGAAGGGTGTTTGCACCATGGTGTGAGAGTTTGGCAGGAATTCAATTTATCACTGTGGTCTTTATAATCGTCATGAGAGAGAGAGAGAGAGAGAGAGAGAGAGAGAGAGAGAGAGAGAGAGTGGGGGGGCAATAAAACAGGCTGTAGTGGTAGTTATTGGGGTTTTCAAGGGTGTCTGCTTAATGATATCGAAGGTTCAGCGGGAATTCTGTATTGACAACAGGAAAGACACCCATGAAAACACCATGAATTACTACGTTCTTTATAATCTTGAGGGAAAGAAAAAAATACGGTGTAGAGGAAGTCATTGGAATTTTTGAAGATGTATGATGGTATTGGAAGGTTAGTGAGAATTCTGTAATAAGAATGATAGCGATGAAAACAGTATCACTTTCATGAGAGAGAAAGAGAGAGAGAGAGAGAGAGAGAGAGAGAGAGAGAGAGAGAGAGAGAGAGAGAGAGAGAGAGAAAGCAAAAAAACAAGAAGCTGTAGTGGAAGTGATTGGAGTTTTTAGGGTGCTTGCATAATGCTGTTGACTTTTGAAATTGGCTGTTTGGTTTTATCAGTAGAGTATTGGAGAAAATTCACTACTTTATAATAGAAGGGAAACATTTATTAAGTATGTAGCAGCAACAACAATGTGGACTTAAGTAAATATAAGTGGATATTAAACTGCAACTGAATTTTACTTTATGTGTGTGTGTGTGTGTGTGTGTGTTCAAGTGCGTTGGTGTATAATATAAAACAATTTTCTTCACCAGCTGAAACAAATCTTATCCCACAAACCTCCAATATCCCACCCTGATTTCGCTGGACGTGGCGGTGACTAGCAACTTGACTACTACTGCTACTGCTACTAACACCACAAGGAAAAAGAAAAACGGATAAGAAAACACGTAGAGAAGGAATATGAGAAAATTAAATAAGAATAGCGAATACAATATAATGATATTACTAAAATAACAAAGTAAAGTTGCAACAATAAAAGAAAAAAAAAGGAGATGAAAAGAGTATAGAAAAAAAATGAAAATGGATTCGTTTGCTACAGCCTATGTCATTCTCTGGTAGTGGTGGTGGTGGTGGTGGTGGTGGTGGTGATAATAGTGATGATGGCAGCTTCTCTCCTGTCTATGGAAAGCTCTGTTTGTTATTTACCTGCAAATGGTAAATGGAGAGAGAGAGAGAGAGAGAGAGAGAGAGAGAGAGAGAGAGAGAGAGAGAGAGAGAGAGAGAGAGAGAGAGAGAGAGAGAGAGAGATTAGATTTCCATCATTTTCTTTTTCTTCCTTCATTAATTTTTTATTCTTTCTTTCCTTCCTTCCTTCCTTCCTTCCTTCCTTCCTTCCTTCCTTTATTCATTCATTCATTATTTCATTTATTTATTCATTCTTCTCATCTTCCTTTTATTTCCATTCTCCTTTCTGGTGTCTTCCTTCTTCTCCTTCCTCTCACTCAGTCTTTCTTTCCTTCCAGAGATGGGGACACTTCTGAGATGGAAATTATCACCTTGGAAAACAGTGATATAAATGTTGTTTAGTCTTGCAACATCGCGATAAGGATCGTAATGGAGAAACACACACACACACACACACACACACACACACACACACACACATACACACACACACACAGGGGAAAAAGTACCAGAGAAAAGGTGTGTGTGTGAGATAGGTGTGAAAACAACAACGAAGGGTAGAAGCTCTGCATATTTTGTTGTCCAGCCCGCTAAACGGTACTGTAATGTGTACATGTATGTGGTCAGATAACGTTTAAGAGGTGCAGGGACCTAGAAGTTTGTACTGCTATGTCTTGAGGTTGTGGACTTGTCAAAACATCAAGTGGCTGTTCAAGAACCCCTCTTGACTCGGGAGCTGTGGTTTGCGCATGCGCAGTGTTCCCTAGTAACGCGTCCCTGGCAACGCAGTTTTGCCACCTTAGTCTGACGATGGCTGTACACAACTAACGATAATCATGGCTGAATACAGTGATGCTTCTGTTGTCAAGGCTCTAGCAATAAGTGATATTGATAAAATAAAAAAAATGCCCAGCTAAAACAAGCCTTGTCTGCTCTCATAAATGAACCAAGAGATGAGGAGCCATCAAACAGAATCCTTCTGGAAGAGCTTCGAAGCCTCAAAGTAGCAGTAGCAGAAGCAGCATCGC
>NW_026973770.1:145000-205000 GCF_035594125.1 Scylla paramamosain | reverse complement strand
ATCACAGGTATGTTGTAATAGCACTAGTTTCCTAAGGCTGGTTCATGAGCACAGATCTTGAAGAATTTGGGTTCAAGGAAGGTATAGGATAGGTAGCATCAAACTGGTTAGGCAAATTAACTTGGTGAAAAATTTCATCGTAAGCCACACTCCTTCATAGAATGGATCATAGAGATCATTGTACTCTATACGAACATATTATGCTTTTTAATCACCTAATATTGATCTATATCAATGAAATTTTAACATGGTACATCTGCATACTCTAAATTAGTCTCTTAGTTGCCTATGGGACTGATGCTGCATATCCTATACTTTCCTAGTCTGCGTTGGTGTCAGCATACTTTGCAACCATGATTAAAAGTAGGCAATGGTATTATTGAAATATAATGTGTCTTCAACTCTCATATTATCTAGGTTATAAGAGTTTAATCAAATGTATTTTTTGTTTTAAAGTGGTCAACCCAGCACCATCTCTGTGGTCCGTCCCAGGTTTGGATATAACAATTTCTTTCAGAATGTGGTATTCTCAGAGCTAAGCCACTACATGTCATCGCTGTGCCATGTAGTCAAGCGAAATGGGCTATTTTATTTATTTTTTTTTAATCCTATGTGCATACCGTTACCACTTCCGAGAAAGAATTATGTAGAAAAGTGTATTCTAGTTCGTATTTGCATCTTAATGTATATAGAATGAGATTCTAGGCAAATTTGTTATTGTTCCCTGTGTGATGAAGAACCTCATGCCTGGTGCTGCCACACAGCGACACCTACTAGTTTACTGAATGCCCTATTCTCATAGCTTGCCCTTGAGTTAATGTTTGTTATTATGCATGTAAGGCACAGAGGTCTGAAAGGAGTTGCTTTGCATTTAATGTTTGGAAGCAAGTTTGCTGCATGTCTTCAGTATTTTATTTTCTTCTGTCAATAAGTCTAGTGAATCTTTATGGCATTCAGCACTACTAGCTTATCAGTACATCCACTGTCTTACTTTTTGGTACTCATAGTTCTGAAATTCAACATTGTGAGCTTTCATACATAATATAGTCTATTGTTAGTTAGCAGCACGTTTTTTCTCCGTCCCTGGAGATAACTCACTTGCCTTGGCATAAATGTTTCAATGCATTTCATGATTTGCAGGATGGACACCTCTACAACACGTTCAATAACCCCTCGTTCAGAACATTACAGAGCCTGTAGCTTTGTCCCTAACTTCAACCCAGGGGAAAGTTTTCATGCGTTTATGGCTCAACATGCTTCACGAAAGTGTTATGAACAAGTGCTTTTCCCTGATAGATTGAACAGGCAGCTACCCACAATCACTGAACTTGCAGGGGAATTTAGTAAATCAAGGTCTGCATTGCCATTTGTTGATTTTGTTAAGCAACATTTAGGTAGTGCAGATATGGATTTCATACAATCAAAAACACATGCCCAGTACAAATCACGTATGTGGAAAGATCAGAGAGTTGGTGCCTTGACATCAACTTTCCATAAGGCAGTACACTACAGGGACAGTGAAAGTAACAATTACATAGTAAATGAAATAATGGGACTCTCAGGCTTTCAAGGTAATTTGAGTACCAAATATGGTAAGGAAACAGAGCCCATAGCAAAGAAGCTTTACATAAAAGAAATGAGAAAGAAACACAAACAATTTAAATTTGTAGGGTGTGGACTTTTTATAAATAAAGACAACCCACTATTCCGAGCAACTCCTGATGGCATTGTCAGTTGTAAATGTTGTTGCAAGGGGTTATTAGAAATAAAGTGCCCCCATAAATACAGATTGCATACTGGGAGGGAAATAGCTATATCTAATACCTACCATGTAACCCTTGGGGAAAAGAACAGCATTGTACTAAAAAATTCCTCTCCTTGGTACACACAAATCCAAGCCCATTTAGGTGTTGCTGAGATGGAGTGGTGTGATTTTGTAATGTTCATACAAAAAAGTCCGCATTTAACAGTGCAGAGGATTTATTTTGATAAGTCTCTTTGATAGCAGTGCAGAAATTGCCATGGATTTTTATTATAAATATGTCTTGCCAAATCTCCTGAACTCAAAAGAAACTCCAGAGGCAAGTAATATTTAAGAGGTCTTCATAATGACTGCATATTTGTTTCTGCCTGGTGTGGTTGTTTTGTATATAGTTATTTGTACAGTTTGTTATTTGCTTATAATGTGTAAGTTTTTTTTTTTCTTAATGCTACTTTCATTTGTATTGTTTGTATATAATATATTGTAAATTTCTTTTCAGGAATAAAGTCTGTGTTCTTGATTTTCAGAAATTATTTACCATACCACAATGATTCAGACACGTTTATTAATAAATAATTATAAGAAAGAACTATCTTTACATATCCTTTAATATTACAAAGGTGATAATACATGGTTGAAAGTGTTGGAGTAGAGATGTTCTTACAGAGATCCCTAACACCCAAATTTTATTTACATAACTACCCATAAAAATAAGCTTTAGATTATAATAAGCTTTACATAAGTTGCTTTACATTGTGTGCTCTGTCAAATCTACACTAGTGGTGGCATCATATTGCATAATACTGCAACTATTACTACAATGTGATCCATGAGGGGCCACATCCTTTGGTGAAGTGTCTGTCCTAATAGTTTAAATGTCTTCATTCTTCCGATGGCTCGCTCAACATGTATGCGCAATGTTGCTATACTTCGTGTTTTTGCAATTTCACTTTGTGTGAGCATCCTGCCTTTACTGGCTTCCTTCCTCGTAAATGGTGGGATGTGTAGTTTTGCACCACGCTGGAGTATGAGATCACCAATATTGAAGCCCCTATCCACCATTATGGCATCACCTGGCTCAACTTTATCAATGAACTCTGCTTCTGCAGTATAACGGTCTGATGTATTACCTCCATACACACTTGATACAAATGTTATTAGCCCTGTGGGAGTAATTCCAGTGAGTACTTTTAGTGTATTGTGATGCTTATATTGGGAATATGTGGCAGCCTGAGCTGAAGGATTTGCTGGCTTGACCGTGAATATCTCAGTGCAATCTAGGATGGTTCGTGTGTCAGAATATTCTTCTGGAAAATCTTTTGGCAAACTTGCACGTACCTGTGCTGCAGTTGGCCATATAAGCCAGTCCTTGAGGACTAAATAAAGTATGTTAATCCAAGTTATAATGATACTACTTGCAACACTTTGTGCTACTTCCCAAAGATCTGCTAAAGTACTGAGATCAAATCCTGTTCTAATATGTACTAGGGTCATTAAATATTCATGTAACCGTGACAACTTCCTTTTTGTATGTCCTTTAGTAATGCCTGGTGGTGTATTCTCATTCTTGACACTATTTGGCCCTCTCCAATAATGTATGTCAGTCACATTATCTTTTATCAAATTAAACAAGTAAAAGAAATCCTTTTCTTCCATGCCTGTATATCTTTTAATACTCTCACTACTCCTCAGAATTTTCTGAATAAAGGCGTTGCGTAATGCTCCGTCTTCTACAACATTGTTACGTTCCCACTGAAATAAGAAATAAGAAATATATTAGTGTGGAGGGCATATTATTGCATGTAAAACTTTTAAAAAATGTAGTTCCTGCTATATTTGTAGTAGGGTATGGGAAAACTATGCACACATGTACTTGGTGGTACATCGTTACCTACTATTCCTTTAGGAACCAGTCACTCCGGCCCCTCGTCATTCCGGCCACAGTCACTCCGGCCTTTCCTTCGTTCAACCCAAGTCACTCCGGCCTCACACACTCTCTCTCTCTCTCTCTCTCTCTCTCTCTCTCTCTCTCTCTCTCTCTCTCTCTCTCTCTCTCTCTCTCTCTCTCGCTCTCTCTCTCTCTCTTAATAACACATGATTATGATGGGTAGGGAAATCATGCTAATAATATGACGATAATATGATGGAAAAAAATATAAAAGAATAATAAGAGTATGTAGCATAAGTATAGTTTGCTCACCTCATGTACTTCCTCATAAGTTTGTGAAGCTTTCTCAAGTGTTGTAAACTGGTCAGTCTGCACCTCTACATCTACTGGCTCTGCAACAGTTTCACTATGGGTATAAGCTCCATATGTGTGGTCACCCAAAACATTGCAGCTCTCATCAGGAAGTGTAGTATCTGTAGAAGATATGAATATAAGTATTAATCACATGTGTGATCAAGCATGAAGTAAAAAAAACAAAAAATACATAAATAAATAATCAAATAATAAAAAAAACTACCATAATATTTAGTTTTACTTGATCATATAGTTAGCTGTTGCAAAGTACAGGCATAGCCTAATAAATAATAAATATCTTTTAGTGCTGACACAGTCATGGATCAGGTGTCATGTGAATATTTGAGTGATTACCTAAGCATTTGGGTAATATGTAGATAACACTAGCCACTGTTCGAAGTTTAGGATCACACATCTCAAGTAGTGAAATTTCATTTAGGAGACAATGTTAAAGAATTGTTTTCTCTCTGAAACTTTTTTCTTTTTTAACTAAAAGAAAAAAACCAACAACCTAACCTTAACTTGACAATCTTAAAAATAAAATAACTCAAATGTAACCCACCTGAATCTTCTGTGGCAGTGCATACTTCTACCTCCCCCCAGTCTTGGACATTCAGGGGTAGCACCTCTTCTTGAGGAAACTGTGTTTCAGTGTTGCACTGTGTGGATGTTGAGGCGTTAGGTGCTGCAATGACATCTTGCCCTTGGCACTGGAGACTGTTTGCCTTCCTATTAATAACTGCATGATGGTTTCTTCCCCACCCATTATAAGCGAATAAAATTGGGTCTGAATGTTCAGGTGATGGTCCATTGTTCCAGTCCAAAAAGTGTAAGGAGCATACAGCGTGATTCTGTGTTGCCTTCCATCCACCTGCACGCCTGCACCTCTCCTCCCACATCTTCCTCCTTTTAGGTTCCTTTTTTCCACTTGGAAATCTCACAAATCGTTTGACATCTTCAGTTACTTGGTTTGTCTTTCTCTTCCCTTTTCTTGAGTCTGATGTGCAGTCTGCTACGGCACACGTAAAATTCGGCATACTTGTAGCTTCCAGGCTCCAGCTTGATCTTGATGGTACAGGTTGACCCAGTATTTCTTCTGAGTCAGGCCTCTGTATCGGCAGAACTGAGAGGCTACTGTTTACACTTTACACTCCTTTCTATTAACGGCGCGCGGCGCTTTCTTTAACTGAAGAATCATGATCAAGATGAGTTCTATTAACGGCGCGCGGCGCTTTCTTTAACTGAAGAATCATGATAAAGATAAGTACGTCGTACGTCCGCCAGTGGTGCTGTTCTTTTTTTTTTATTTCACTGATTACTTTCATATACAGGACGTGTCAGTGATACCTGATATTTTTCAACATTCCCAGATAAAATGCACAAGCCGAAATCAACATTTTTTTTTTTTTTTACTGTTCATACGTACTTAAAAAAAATCATTAACTATTTCTAGTTTTAACTTATAATTCAATTAACAAAGCCTTATCATACACCTGTAAGTATGAATATTAATATTAACGGTTATGTTTTTAATTTTAGATACACTTGTGCGCAATTCATGCTGTACTTTTCCTGCACATCGATTTCAAATTTAGCTAAGACACCCCTTTGCCCCAGGAAATCGGAGACAATTAAAAATGCTGGCGCTGATAGGTATACACCAGCCTCACTGCCACGTCTCTAATTTCCACCACCACCATCAACACCACAGCCCCGCTACGCACATAGGTGATAGTAAATCTTCCTTTAAGTGAATTCTAATGCCGAGAACGCAGTTAAATGGCGAGATATAAGTGTAATGTGCAGTTAAGTATGGAATCTCTATATTTGGTAAAGTTTTAGTTGGCATCTGTTAACTAAGAATAGCTTTACTTTACAAATGTAAATGTTAATGTAAAAGTAATTCCTGGTGTTAAAAAGTGTCTATTTCCTATGTTTGGCGGCACTTCATTATGTGTGTGTGTGTGTGTGTGTGTGTGTGTGTGTGTGTGTGTGTTAATAATAGTACTACTACTACTACTAATGATAATGATAATAATAATAATGATAATAATTTTTCCACCATTCACAATCACAACCACCACCACCACTTCCTCTACCACAATCACCACCACAACCACTGACACAATCGATAAATTATATAGTAGTAGTAGTAGTAGTAGTAGTAGTAGTAGTAGTAGTAGTAATAGTAGTAGTAGTGATAATAGTAGTGATCTTAAAGGTGACAGATAAAACACTGAAAGTAGTAATAATAGTAGTGGTGGTGGTGGTGGTGGTGATGGTAATAGTACTAGTTGCCAAATAGTCTTTTTATACAGCAGCAGCAACAACAACAACAACAACAAAAACGACTACTACTACTACTGCTGCTGCTGCTGCTGTGTAAGATAGTTATATGTAATAATAATAGCAATTAATAGTAGAAGTTGTAGTTGTAATAGTAATTCTCTCCCTCTCTCTCTCTCTCTCTCTCTCTCTCTCTCTCTCTCTCTCTCTCTCTCTCTCTCTCTCTCTCGTACATGTTTTTTTTTTCTCTCCGCCTCCTCCTCCTCCTCCTGTTTTTTTTTTCATGATGAATCTCTCTCTCTCTCTCTCTCTCTCTCTCTCTCTCTCTCTCTCTCTCTCTCTCTCTCTCTCTCTCTACTAATACAAAAACAACAACAACAACAACATCAACAACAACAACAACAACCAAACCAACAACAATTACTACTACTACTATTGCTACTACTACTATTTCTTCATCACTTTCTCCTCTTCGTCTAATACCCCTACTCTTCTATTCTCTTCTCTTCTCTTCTCTTCTCTTCTCTTCTCTTCTCTTCTTCTTCTTCGTATTATTATTATTATTATCATTATTATTATTATTATTATTATTATTATTATTATTATTATTATTACAAGTGGTGCATGTTATTAATGTGATTAAAATTATAAGTAAAACAATAGATAAAAGAGTGCAAAATTATAAATGACACAACAGTTAAACGAACAAAATGAAAGTAAAACGATAGATAAAAGAGTGTAAAATTACAAATGAGACAGTAGTTAAATGAATAAAATGAAAGTAAAACGATAGATAAAAAGTGTGAAACTATAAATGAGACAGTATAGAATAGAGAATTACATGTAAGAAAGGCGTGCTGGTGATTTGTACAGTGAATTGTTTGTTGAAAAGATAAGTGAACAGCATTTTTTTTTTTTATACGTTCGTATGGACGGTGCATTCCTTATAGAAGGAGGAAGGCACCTCCAGAATTTTGGTCCATCAACCAGCAGAGACCTCGCTCCAGTACAGGTGTTGGTGTTAGGCTCACACACATTATGTTGTTGTCTAGTGGGGGCAGTACAGACATCACTCACTCTCGGCAGGCAGAATAAGTGGTTAGGGATATTGCCATGGATAATATTGTAGGTAACAATGCCTTTCAACCAGCCAAGTTCTCTCAGAAAAGGTGTGACGTGGTCAAATTTGGCACTGTTGCTTAATGTAACTTTTGCAGCAAAGTTTTGAAGCTTTTGAGTTTGTATTGTAAGAGTGATATTTGTTGTTCCCCATATCCTTATTCCATAGTTGATGATGCTTAGTACTAGTGTTTGCACGAGAGTAATTATTGCTCTCCTGTTAAAACAATACTTGCTTCTATTTATATGTAACATGGTGCTAAAGATTTTCTTACTCATCTTATTTACATGAGTATTAAAAGTTATATGAGAGTCAAAGTAAACACCTAAGTTTTTCAGGGAGCAGCTGGGGAGCATCTTAGTGTCAGCAACTTGTAAGCAAGTGTTGGGTGGAGTCTGAGATACGAGACGTTTGCTGTCGACAAACACACATTGTGTCTTTGTAGTGTTTAGCATTAATCCATTTCAATGAAAATATCCCTTAGCTTGAGATAGAGCCACCTCTTCCCTGTGAACGAGTTCGTAAATGCCGGTAATTTCTCCTTTGTGAATGAGCTGCGTGTCATCAGCGTACTGTATGACCAGACAGTCGGGGATGTGCTGCGAGAGGTCATTCACGAATACTGAAAACAGTAGTGGACCCAGGACTGACCCTTACGGAACGCCGTAAGTAACGTCAAGTTTCTTAGAGACATGTTTGCATATTCTGACTGATTGTGTTCTATTGAGAAGGTAGCTGTGGAACCAAAAGGAATCGATTCGCAACATTCTGAATTTCTTTAACATTTTATGATTTACGCTGTCAAATGCTTTAGACAAGTCACACAGCGTTACTAATGAGATATTTTTCCTGTCAATAGTTTCAAACAGTGAATTACACAAAGTAAGAAGAGCGATTTCTGTAGAGAGCTTAGGTCTGAACCCGTGTTGTGTCTTACTAAGCAGATCATTGTGCTCGAGGTATGAGATGAGCTGACCACCAATAACTTTCTCAAGAACCTGAGAGATAATTGGTAGAGGAGATATTGGATGATAATTTTTTGGTTCCATAACATTTCATGTCTTGAAAATAGGAACTACAATGGCGTGTTTCCAGGATTCAGGGAACATTCCTGTTACAATTGACGAGTTGACTACACACGTAAGGTAGGGGATTATGACTGGCAAGGAAGGAGTGAAGCTGTAGAAAGGGAAGAGGATGTGTAGATCAGGTTTTTGCAGTTAGGCAGCAGTGTGGAATGTCTTTTGGAAAGGGAAGGAAGTGCAGCTTTTTGGCGGTGAAGGACTTGGGGAAAGTGTGTGATAGGACTGGTAAGAAAAGTATGGGACGTTTTCAAAGTTTGTAGAGTTGGAGGCAGCTGGTTGGAAGGAGGGAAGCGTTTCTGTGTATATGGCAGGGCGTGTGTGTGAGAGTGGGTGGTGGAGTGAGTGGAGGGAGGCATGCAAGAATAAATGGAGAGGAGGTGGAAGAGGTGGATTGTTTCAAGTACTTGGGATCAGGTCACAGTGGACACAAGAGTTGAGACAGAGGTGAAGTGCGGAGTGAAAGAAGCAGGAAAAGTTCTTGATGGACTAAGAAAGATCCTCAAGCAAAGGACACTGGGTGTGAGTGTACAGAGAGAGAGAGAGAGTTATATGTGGGAATAGTGGTATCCGCTGTGCTGTGTGGTGCTGAAACATGGAACACGGCAGTAGCGGAGAAGGAACTGTTAAGTGTGCTGGAAACCAAGTGTTGGAGGAGTGTGTGTGTGTGTGTGTGTGTGTGTGTGTGTGTGTGTGTGTGTGTGTGTGTGTGTGTGTGTGTGTGTGTGGAGTAACGTGGTGGGATCGATAGAATAAGAAATGACGAGGTGAAAAGAACTGGTGTTTTGAGAGAGTTGCCTGGATAGTACATGTTTGTGTTGTGATGCTTTAATTGGCCTGTGGAGAGAATGCAAGAGAGAATGGTAGGCCTATATAGATACCAGGGAATACATTATTATTATTATTATTATTATTATTATTATTATTATTATTTGTTGTTGTTGTTGTTGTTGGTGTTGTTGTTAGTAGTTTCTTCAGTTTTATTAATTTTAATTAATTAGTTAATCAATTAGAAGAGGGGGACAGCTGAATGTCACTGAAGAAGAGCGGATAGTTGTCTGGAAGTTTCATTTACCAGAAAGAAACGGACGTGATGCTGTATTTACCCTGCTGTGCAACTGTGGACACAGGTACGAGACGTGACGGTGACGGCAATTGTGGCAGCCTGATGGCGCTGCTCGGTGTGACAGGTGTAATGAACCCTCAGTGCTGCACACGGTACAGTTTATTCTGAGTCCGGTCACGTCTATAATTATATAAAACACTCAACACCACAAGTATGTTGTTTTGTTGTACCGTCACTTTTGTAGCATCAGTTTGAGGTGCTCATTACAAATGTCATCACGCTCTGTCTGCTGCACACTTAATGTATTGTACACTTACGTATATTAGTGATGTGGCGGTATAACCTTGATATCCAGGATCAGGCTGGTGAGTCTGTTGTGGTACCAAGAGCTCTTGTCCGCTGCAATGTGGCTGGTGAGTTGTGTTGGTTATGTAACGCTGAGGGGATGGTGTCCTGAGGGGACAGTGTCGGGGTGAGAGGCGGCCATTTTGTGGTTGGGGCTGCGGTGGTGTTGTGGTGTTATTGGTGTCCTTGGGGAAGGTGTTGTGGCGTTACAGGTGATCTATGGTGATGTTGGTGATGTCTTGTGAGGTTTGAGGAGGTAAAATACGGGAATTGTTATTTGGGGACGCGGTGACAGCGTCTGGGGAAATTCCCGCAGCTGGGGAAAATATTTCAGCGGCCTTTGAAGGAGTAAAAGGGTTTTATTGGTTTGTGAAGTGACGGGAATGTCAGGTATTGATGTGCATAGCCTCTGAGCAATAAGGGAGGCGATATAAGAGCCTCAGTAAAAGGGGGAATCTATGGTGAGTGAGTGAGTGGGATTTATCCTGTGTTGGTCTAGGCTAGAAATTTGTTCCCTAATTTCCTTTAATGTGTACTACCTCAATTTGTTTGTGAGTTAACATTATTATTAGTATATCCTGTTATTATATAGAATAAGTGTGTTTTCCTCCCCAACATTGATGAGGCAGTGAGGTGATTTCTGGCGTGCTGTGCCGAGGTGAGGGTTTGTGAGAGGGTTTGATAGCTGGCGATTTCTGATAGGTCGGCTAGGTGCTCGAGGCCTTTAAAAATCCACACCTTTAGAACTTTCTGGGATCAGTGTGCCGTCCACTTTCTTGGAAAGATGACCGGGATCGTGACACGTATTGGGGCTTTGTGAATGAGCGTGGGCGACGGGTGCAGAACACAGGTCTGTGTGTGTTGGTGGCGACCACCCTTCTGCCGTTAGGAGTGTGGCGAACACCACAACACCTGACCACCACAAGGGTTTCATTATGGCACTAACCATAGGTCACCAGCTTTTAGTGTAAACACCCTCACGACTCACTCTCCCACCTGCTCCTCCTCTTCCCTCTCACCTTCACTCCTTCACTTCTTCCTTCTCATCTTCACTCCTTCACTTCCTCCCCTTCCTTCCCCGCCTCCTCTATCCTCTCATCTTCACTCCTTCATCTTCTCATCTTCACTCTTTCACTTCCTTCCCCGCAAGCGGTAACAGCAGTGCTACTAAGGGACTACAAGTCAGGAGCCGTGATGGTCTGAACTCTGCATTTCCTGACAAACGTATGAATTGCTCTTTGTGACTGAAGTGAGAAAGCATCTGCAGGAGGTAACTCAGCCCTTCAAAGGATACTTTCACCATGGAGAGGTTACTGTGGCACTGAAACGGACACGGAATCAGTTTCTCTTCAACAGTGATTCCGCTGATGGCAGTGATGTCTTGAAAGATTATTTTGCTGAGCTGCAGGCGGGTGACACAATGTGAATGGAATTTGAGTCATTGCAGCCAGGAACCCTTTGTAGCAGTACATATTGTCATGATCACTCACTATTGTTGCTGTGTTTGTAATTATGTTGTTATTTTATTAGATAATATTATGTGTGTGTGTGTGTGTGTGTGTGTGCGTGTGTGTGTGTGTGTGTGTGTGTGTGTGTGTGTTGTGTTGTGTTGTGTTGTGTTTGTGTTTGTGTTGTGTTGTGTTGTGTGTGATGAAAGATGATCCTCTCTCCCCAAAGAGGTCCTCTTCCGTGTGTGTGTTGTGTTGTGTTGTGTTGTGTGTGATGAAAGATGATCCTCTCTCCCCAAAAGAGGTCCTCTTCCGTGTGTGTGTTGTGTTGTGTGTTGTGTTGTGTTGTGTTGTGTTGTGTGTTGTGTTGTGTTGTGTGTGATGAAAGAAGCTCCTTTCTCCCCAAAAAGGTTCTCTTCCGTGTGTTGTGTTGTTTTGTGTTGTGTCAGTGTAAGTAAAGCGATGATACAACGATGATTACATGATGCAATGCGTCCCACGATGATAATACACGATGATAATACACGATGATAATACACGATGATAATACACGAAGCGTTCCACGATGATAATACACGATGATAATACACGATGATAATACACGATGCGTTCCACGATGATAATACACGATGATAATACACGAAGCGTTCCACGATGATAATACACGATGATAATACACGATGCGTTCCACGATGATAATACACGATGATAATACACGATGATAATACACGATGATAATACACGATGGGTTCCACGATGATAATACACGATGGGTTCCACGATGATAATACACGATGATAATACACGATGATAATACACGATGATAATACACGATGATAATACACGATGCGTTCCACGATGATAATACACGATGATAATACACGATGATAATACACGATGATAATACACGATGGGTTCCACGATGATAATACACGATGGGTTCCACGATGATAATACACGATGCGTTCCACGATGATAATACACGATGATAATACACGATGGGTTCCACGATGATAATACACGATGATAATACACGATGATAATACACGATGCGTTCCACGATGATAATACACGATGATAATACACGATGCGTTCCACGATGATAATACACGATGATAATACACGATGATAATACACGATGGGTTCCACGATGATAATACACGATGATAATACACAATTATGATACACGATGCGTTCCACGATGATAATACACGATGATAATACACGATGATAATACACGATGGGTTCCACGATGATAATACACGATGATAATACACGATGATAATACACGATGCGTTCCACAATGATAATACACGATGATAATACACAATGATGATACACGATGCGTTCCACGATGATAATACACGATGCGTTCCACAATGATGATACACGATGCGTTCCACAATGATGATACACGATACATAGAGGCGAACCCTTCTCTCCTTCAGGGTCCATTTAAATCCAATGGGCAATGGCGTGGACGCTTGCAGCCCCTCACAGTGAACGCGAGGTGATGGTGACCAAGAGCCACCCACCATTCGCCGGACACTGCCATGGAGGAAGCACAGTCCTCCCCTAAAGGACTCCTGGGCTGGCAGTATTTGCCGTAGGGTGTGTGGTGGCGTCTCCTTGGGCTGTCAGGGGCTGCGAGTGACACTAACAATTTCGTAGGTGGAGCAGAAGAGGAGGCTGGCGTGGACCTTGGGCCCAGATCCAGCCAGCTCCAGTCGGCCGCCTGCTCCTCCACCGCGTCCACCAAGTCTTTCCCCGGCCTGAATAAATTTGGTCCCAAGTTTCCGAAAGTGATTTAATTTTGCAGCGAAAAGAAAATTGCCGACTTGCGATGAAAAATGAGTTGGGTTGACGCGAGTCGAGGAATCAGTTTGCCAGCGAGGCGAGGTGGGAACCTTTTGCTGTGAGCGCCTCGGGTGTTGCCTCTGTGTTTGTTGCCCTCAAATGTGCGTGTGTCTGTGAGGCAATCATTCATTAAGGCAGTGAGCTCTGCCTGCCTGTTCTGCCCTCTTCAAGCGAGTTAGCATTAGAGAAAACATGAAGGATGTTGTGTGTGACTGTCAAATGTGATGCAGCAGGTCTCACACTTTGAGATCAATCTCTTGGTCTTCAAAGGAGGAACCGCCTGGAAACACCGCCTGTATCTTTCTCTGCACCAGTCTTCCTAGCATTTAACTTTTCATTAGTGTTCATTGTTTTGATGTAGCAATTCGAATTCCTTTTATTTTCAAATTCCACTACGTAACGTGTAGTGCTTCAGCTTAACAAACACAGGGATAGATATACTATAGTTTATCTTACACAAGGGATCGTTTTCTGTCTCATCACAAAAAAAAAAACTGAGCAATTTCTGGATATACTGACATATTATGAACTCAGTGTAACAATCATTACGCCAAGTGGCTGATGATAAGTACTTACTACTACTACTACTACTACTACTACTACTACTACTGCTACAAGTAGTGCTAGCAGTGTTATGGACACTGAAGACTTAGACGTATTGTAAAGTCTCGAATGCCATTAAATGGCAATAAAAAAAAAAGAGGTTACATAAATTTGCGACTTGGTACAAGTTCGATAATTTTCATTACGAGGTATATTGTTGTTATTAATATTAGTAGTAGTAGCAGCAGTATTAACAATCCCTTTGGCTAAAAGCAGTCACAGTGGAATAAAGTGAGTATTTCCCTTTGCTTATACAATCAGCGGTTCACACATCGCCCACATAATATATACGCCTTCCTGCAGCCTCCCTCGTGTTCCCACGTGTCCATGTCTGTCCGTCTCTGTGCTGCTTCACATTCCTTCCTTCACTGTCATCTATGGTGGTCTTATCACTATGCAACTCTTTATAGAGAGGTCAATTATTGATGGAAGGCGACTGACGAGGGAAGGTGTCAGCAATGCAACAATGGAAGCACCACGCACATCGAGAAATTGCTTAACATTCAAATCTCTGAAGCTCAAAACTCTGCGAGAGCCCAATGGTTGTGCTCTACACCGCTGGATGGGAAATTGTTTTCATTCTTTTGTGTACATCATTGCCCTAATGACTGATATCACAACATGTAAAAGTCATTGTAAAATTAGCTAAACATCGGTAAACATTTAACTGGACAAATAAAAGTCTATAGTAAGAGAGCATAGAGTAACACAAAGGTAAAGCACGAAATTAAAGTGCAAATACAGATAAATAAAATTTTAGTAAAATTTAATAATACGTTGTCATAAGCCATAGTAAAACCAAGATTATAGTGAAAAAAAAAAAAAAAATAAATAAATTACATAAAAAGTACTATCATATTTAATGACAGTGTCTTGAGGCAGCTATGACAGCAAGTGTCTGCCACCGAGAAATATGCACTGTGTTATATTAGTGTTGGTCATTAATCCATTCTTGAGAAAATATTCTTTTGCCTTAACAAGAATGGTTTGGTCTTCTTTAATGATAATCTCTAGGTGTGCTGTAGCACACCTAGAGAAGAAACTGAGTGTCATTCGCGTACTGAACTAAAATACAGTCACTGGTGCACTTAGCCATGTCATTAACATGTATAGTGGACAGTACAAGATAACGCCCCTAAAGGCGCCACGTACGGACCGGTACAGACTCAGTGCGATTCCCACCATGGTGCGAGCCATCAATCGTCTCTTCTAGATTTGACTTACCTTTAGGATTAATGTCAAGTATTTCCCCACCCCCAATGTACATTTTCAGTTTGTTGACTGCCTAAAGAATAAACCGTTTATTATTATTATTATTATTTTTTTTTTGTACTGGTCCAAGGGTGGAGCCTTGAGGGACACCGAAATGGACATTTACTTTAGCAGGTGTTGCCCTTTGCAGTTTGACTGACAGAGTCATATTGTATAAATAGTTGCTGAAGGAGTCTATGTTGAGGTGAGAACACTTTGCCAGGAGGTTATCATGGCTGACACTGTCCAATGCCTTAGACAAATCACACTGCGTCAACAATGACACTCTCTTGTGGTCAATATTATTGTAAATATTATCTGTTATAATAGTTAGCGCAGACTCAGTTGAGAGATGAGGTCTAAAACCATGCTGGCTGTTAGAAATGTATTTGTTATCCTCTAAAAAATTCTAAAAGTTGTTGACATACAATTTTTTTCAAATATTTTGGAGAGCACCAGTAACAAAAAAAAAAAAAAAAGAACATAAGAAATAAGGGAAGCTGCAAGAAGCGACCAGGCTTACACGTGACAGTCCCTGTATGAAATATACCTATCTATTTCCATCTGTTATCCCCATCCATAAACCTGTCCAATCTTCTCTTAAAGCTCTCTAGTGTCCTAGCACTAACTCGTACATGATTACTGAGTCCGTTCCACTCATCTACCACTCTATTTGAGAACCAATTTCCTCCTATCTTTTTCCTAAACCTAAATTTTTCAAGCTTGAACCCGTTATTTCTTGTTCTGTCCTGGTTGCTGATCCTAATAATTTTGCTTACATCTCCCTTGTTATAACTCTTATACCACTTAAAGACTTCTATCAGGTCTCTTAACCTGCGTCTCTCTAAAGAATGTAAATTTAACAGCTTCAACCTCGCCTCGTAAGGAATACTCCTCATCCCCTGTATCCTTTTAGTCATTCTCCTCTGTACTGATTCTAATAGACCTATATCTTTCCTGTAATGTGGGGACCAGAACTGCACAGCGTAGTCTAGATGAGGTCTGACCAGCGCCAAGTATAACTTTAATATTACTTCCGGCCTTCTACTTTTAAGACTCCTAAAAATTAATCTTAGTACCCTATTTGCCCTGTTTCTGGCTTCTATGCATTGTTTTCTTAGACGGAGTTCAGAGCTAACTATAACTCCTAAATCTTTCTCGTACCCTGTACCTACCAGAGTTTGGTTGTTTAATGTGTACCTATTGTGTGGGTTTCCTCTACCTACGCTAAGTACTTTGCATTTATTGATATTAAATTGCATTTGCCATCTGTCCGTCCATTCATTCATTTTATCTAAATCTGCCTGCAAGGCGATGGCATCCGATTCTGAACTAATTAATCTACCTATCTTTGTGTCATCCGCAAAAGGAACAGGACGATAATTGTTTGAATCATTAAAATCACCTTTCTTTAGCAGAGGAACGACACATGCGTTTTTCCAAGCCTGAGGAAATACTCCGGTAACATTTGAGCCATTTATGACGCATGGCAGGTAAGATGCAATAGAATATAAGGCATCCTTGATAAATTTGAGCAAAATTCCATCTGAGCCCACAGAACGTGTTTGGTTAAGACTTTTTACTGTTAATATGAGTGTGTTGGTGTCTACTGGCTTGGGTCTGAATTTTTCAGTCACACTACTGCACTTTACAAAGAGAAGGGTCCAGGGGGTAGCACTGATTGCTCTGTACTGTCTGCTGCGTTGTCATATGCTGTCTTTCCTACATTGGCAAAGAAATTATTAAATTATTCTGCTTTTTGAAAGACATTATGAAGTTCATATTTTTCTCGAGCTGCTTTTCTTGCCGGGAACTAATTATTTTATCACATTCCATATGGCCGATGAATTTTGTTTGCTCTTATTAGACTTTTTAAGATAATATATATATTTTTTTTTTAGCAGCACCAGTAAGAGACTTTATTTCTTTCTTTTCATTCGTGTATTGTTTTTGCAGACAAATATTGTGTCTGTCTCTCCTCAGCTTGGTGCGGGTGTCGTCACGCTGCCTCACTGCTACACGCAAACCCTCAGTGAGCCAAGGCGCTGCAGGTCTGCTTGCTGCCTTAGTTACTAAAGGAGCACACGCATCCAGACAACTCATAAAATTAGTATTAAAATATCAAGTTGTAGATGAACGTGGCCTGTGGTCAGTATTTGATCAAAATGATGGGGTTCTGGCAGGAGTAGCTCACAAAGCGTCCTTGTTATATTTACCAAGGTGACGAAAAGATTTTAGTTCATGCTCTCTCCGTCTTCTTGATATTTATTGTAATGCCAATTAGGTCATGATCAGGTGCTGGCCCGGGAACAACAGAGGTGGCCAAAACACTTTCTGGTTTATTAGTGATGATCACATCCAGCACTGTGGCTGTGCTTGACGTCATCCTAGTGGGCTCATTTATCATTGGTGTGAGTCTGCTATTTCTGATAATACCATCAATTTTGTTTTTCTTAGAAAATAAACCATCATTAAAATCACATCAACATATAAAGCCATTTGTTACATACAGACATTTGTTTCAACACATCTTGGACATATTCAGAAGAGGAAGGTGTGGCCTTGGGGTGTCTTTAAACACAACCTATAATAAAAGCTGGCAACTCACTGCACTGTACACTCGTCCATAAGTCCTGGACACGGGGTTGCTTAGGAGTAGGTAGTTTTATCACACTTACCTTCAGTTGCTTGCTTACATATATGCAGACTCCTCCTCCACGTCCACCATCACACCTGTGTGTTGTACAGTTAAATGTTCATCAGGAATTTCATTACGAAGCCACGTCTCGGTAACACACAACAAATCGATATTTTTTTCATTTACAAGATGGTTAATGTCATCGGCAGCATCTTCCCCGCCACATCCCTAGCCGCTGTAGTAACTAGATTGGCGAGATTTGTGTCCAAGTGTATGGCATCCTTCACACCTCAGCCTGTGCTCGTGTCTACACGTCAACTGTTTGTGGTTGAATTCACCGATATTGTGGCATCCTGGTTTCTTCTGATTATGCTGCTGCATATTTGTGGATGTAAAGATTCTTCGGCAGTGTGTGCTGTGCGTATTGTGTAGTGAAAATGTTGCTTCGGAGTGTGTTTCCCTGAGTGTATTTGGTGTGTGTGCTCCTGTCACGAGCCGTGTGCCAGTAAATCTAGAGGATGGCAGGCTCCGACACACAAAATGCTTCAACTTAAAACACTAGGAACTCCAACAACGATATATGATTATATACGAGTATATATATATATATATATATATATATATATATATATATATATATATATATATATATATATATATATATATATATATATATATATATATATATATTGAATAGGAACAATAAAAATTAAAAAAAGAACAAGAATGAAGCAGGACAATAAATTAACAATATATAGTATGAAATACTTGTAGTGATGGCACGGGCTCAGCAGTTGTCTATGCGTGTGTGTGCGTGTGTGCGAGTGTGGCGTGAGTGTAGCACTTGTATAACGAGGGTGTGCGCAGGTGTAACGTGTGGCGTGGCGACGTGAGGGTAGCACAGGTGTAATGAGTGGAGACGTGAATGTGTGTGCACGAGTGTTGTGAGTGTTCTGCTATGCTTGTGTGAAAGATGACCCAGAATCCAAGCTCCCGGGAGAGGGAAGTAGATCCTCTGCTGTGTACTAGTAGACTCCTGAGGTGTCGACCATAAGGCAGGAGGTGGCTTGAGTTTGGTGCCCGAGGCTTGAGTCTGAAGCCCCGATGTAAGTGGAGCGGTAGATCGAGATTCCCAACCTGCGGGCGTCTCCAGGAGTGGCGGATGAGGGAGCCAAGTCCCATGAGCTCGAGGGTTGTTATAATATATATATATATATATATATATATATATATATATATATATATATATATATATATATATATATATATATATATATATATATATATATATATATTTTTTTTTTTTATTTATTTATTTATTTTTATTTTATTTTTTTATTTTTTTTTTTTTTATTCAGTATTATAGTGACAAGAAAATATCTTGAAATGAAATGTACAATGTGTTCATTTCGTAACGTAAATATTCAACATGCAGAGAAAAATCTAAAGATGAAATGATTTTGCAATATCTGAGGATTTCATTAATGTTTTGTTGGTAGCCTTGTAGTTGTTGAATGACAGAACAAAGCGAGAAACTCACAAATAAGTTAATCAGTAACTGCCAGGAGGAGAGTGTTGAGTGTTGAGAGTGCATGTCAGGCTGCGATCATTGCTGGCCGTAACAGTCCAGACGTTAGTAATGCCATATTCATTAAGGCGGCAGGTGGGGAGGTGCGGCTATGAATGTGCTTCCCTGCACGGCTGTTGGCTGGAGGCTTACGGTGCAGTGCCGCAAACCTAAGGGGGTTCTCCATTGCAGCATCAACCCGACCTGAGCCGACTGTGGGAGTGACAAATGGTTCCCTGGACGCCGTGTGTCACCGGATTGCAGGCGAGCGTCAGGCGGACCATGAGTCGGGACGCTGCCAAGTCCGTTGACCAGAACCTGACCAGGAAAATTTAAGAAGCGTGGCCTTGACCTTGCTCAGCAGTTGTGCCCTCACCTGACCTACGTTATGTTGCTCTGCGTTCATTGTTTCTGGCAAAGTGAGTTAGTGCAGCCGTGCCTTCAGTGTGTCACCCATACTTTGCAAGCAGTCGATTTCCTGCTCTACTTTACCAGGTGGTATTTGTTTTGAAAGAGAGTTGAGAAGTGGATTATGTCATGCTCTCAACCTAAATTTTATACTTCTTTATTCATAACTGCATCAACAGACCACCTGGGAAAAGTAATGCTTTGTGCCTCTGTTTGTTTTCATTTCATGACACGGTAAGGAAGGGAGAGCACGTCCACAGAGCAAAGAATTCAAGAGATACCTCTTGGAATTCTGGGAAAATAGGATGTGTATTTCTGGTCGTCCTTCAGAGAAGCTAATGTTATGCATGCGTATGCCATTTAAACTTAGCGAAGAAATTTGAGAAATACTTCTGGAAAATGTTTTAACGAACTCCTATCGTTAAATCTTCATAAGAAACGTTTGCATCATAAAGTAACGAAATTTTGTGCCTCACATCCAGCATCAGAGACCATAAGAGCCACAGCAAGGTGTATTCGAGGAACAGTGTTAAGATGTGCATAAACAAAGTAAAATATACGTAGTGCTGACAGGCATCACAGAAAAGAAAACTTGTAATAACATTCCAAAGGAAAAAAAACTTTTAACCAGTACAGTGTTGCGCTTTGTCAGAGATAGTGGTCTTGTCAGGCTGCATTTCTTTTTCCTAAGCTTTTTATTTACCCCGTAAAATGACAGAAAAAGGAAAATAACAAGTCGATTCATATATATATATATATATATATATATATATATATATATATATATATATATATATATATATATATATCATTCCCATGGTCTGAATGCAAGTGTGGCTACCATGCGATTTTGATTCCAGGATTGTTTCCCTCCTCAGAGCTCACGATATCAGACTTGGGAAGCGGAATTTTACTTTTATATTTTTTAAAGCTTTAAATCTCACCTCTACATATACTTTCACAACCTTACAGTATGTGCAATAAATCAGTACGTCTTTACATTATAAATACCTATAAATAAACAAGAACTGTACGTTCAGGTAAAAGGTTGGATGTACATCTGGCAACACCTTACGTCTCAAGGCCATGGCTGCTACGTACACCCGCAATTATCAAAGAATATAACATACTATGAATTTTGTGACTTACAGTTTTCCTTTCTGGTTACTCTGAAGTCTCATTTCCTATTTACTATGCCTTACTGATTATAGATTTGAGGAATAATTTCTACTTACAACCTCGCAACATAGGTGGAATACAGAAGCAGGCAGGGAGTTCCAGAGTTTACCAGAGAAAGGGATGAATGATTGAGAATACTAGTTAACTCTTGCATTTGAGAGGTGGACAGAATAGGAGTGAGAGAATGAAGAAAGTCTTGTGCAGCGAGGCCGAGGGAGGAGGGGAGACATGCAGTTAGCAAGATCAGAAGAGCAGTTGGCATGAAAATAGCGGTAGAAGATAACAAGAGATGCAACATTGCGGCGATGAAAAAGAGGCTGAAGACAGTCAGTTAGAGAAGAGGAGTTGATGAGACAAAAGGCTTTTGATTCCACTCTGTCTAAAAGAGCGGTATGAGTGGAACCCCCCAATAAATGTGAAGCATAGCCTTTACATGGACGGATAAGGCCCCTGTACACAGCAGCTTGGGGGTAGGGGGTGAGAAAAAAAAAAAAAAAAAAACTGGCGGAGAAGACCCAGAACGCCTAATTTCATAGAAGCTGTTTTACCTAGAGATGAGATGTGAAGTTTCAAGTAAAGGACAAACCAAGAATGTTCAGTGTAGAAGAGGGGGACGGTTGAGTGTCGCTGCAGAAGAGGGGATAGTTGTCTGAAAGCTTGTGTCGAGTTGATAGATGGAGGTATTGAGTTTTTGATGCACTGAACAATACTAAGTGTGCTCTGCCCTAATTAGAAATTTTAGAGAGATCAGAAGTCAGGCGTTCTGTGGTTTCGCTTCATGAACTGAAGGGTTGGATGTCTATGAGAAGACGTAGAAAAGTGCAGGGTGGTATCATCAGCGTAGGAGTGGATAGGACAAGAAGTTTGGTTTAGAAGATAATTGATGAATAATAGGAAGAGAGTGGGTGACAGGACAGAACCCTGAGGAGCACCACTGTTAATAGATTTAGGAAAAAAACAGTGATCGTCTACCACAGCAGCAATAGAACGGTCAGAAAGGAAACTTGAGATGAAGTTACAGAGAGAAGGATAGAAGCCGTAGGAGGGTAGTTTGGAAATGAAAGCTTTGTGCCATATTCTTTCAAAAGCTTTTGATATGTCTAAGGCAACAGCAAACGTTTCACAAAAATCTCTAAACGAGGATGACCAAGACTCAATAAGGAAAGCCAGAAGATCACCAGTAGAGCGGCCTTGACAGAACCCATGCTGACGACCAGACAGAAGGTTGTAAAGTGATAGATGTTTAAGAATCTTCCTGTTGATGATAAATTAAAAAGTTTAGAAAGGCAGGAAATTAAAGCAACAGGGCGGTAGTTTGAGGGATTAGAACACATATATATATATATATATATATATATATATATATATATATATATATATATATATATATATATATATATATATATATATATATATATATATATATATATATATTTTTTTTTTTTTTTCTTTTTTTTCACATTATGTCTGTTCCATGATGAACACTATCTCCATCATTATCATCATGATGTTTCTGCTCCTCGTCCTCCTCCTCCTCCTCCTCTTCCTACCGCTTACCTCTTTAAAAACTGATGTGTTTCCTCCTCCATCATTGCCATCAATGTCATCATCAATATCATCACCATTGTCATCATCATTACCATCATCATCGTCATCATCATCACCATTATTATCTTCATAGTCACCACCACTAGTCATCACCAGCCCTTCTATTAACTAGTCATCACCATATCCGCCTTTTATCTACCTACTCACCGCTCACCAAAATAACCCACAGATCACACCAAACATGAGGCTAATCCTTCACTGTGATGTGGCAGCCTTGTCAATTGATTCTTCTACCAAATGTATATTCAAAGAAAAAAAAAAAAAAACTATAACCTATGAGTCCTGTAGCTTCTTCTCGTTGTGCCAAGACAATGTCTAGTGCAACTTTCGGGTAGACTTTCTAAACATACCTCAAAATAGTCGAGTGTTTCAAATCTCTTAATGCCTGCATTATTTCTATTTTTATTTTACTTATTTATTTATTCATTTTATATATATATATATATATATATATATATATATATATATATATATATATATATATATATATATATATATATATATATATATATATATATATATTATGATGTGTGTGTGTGTGTGTGTGTGTGTGTGTGTGTGTGTGTGTGTGTGTGTTATTTTTCAGAGAAATCCTTTGCAAAGGAAAGATACATTGATTCCCTGTTGTCTTTGATATTTTTGTAAATTAAAGAGCGTCAGTATTACATACTGATTGTGTGTGACGATCAAAAGTGATTAATTCAACAGGAGGCGATGTAACTTTGGCAATGGCCTGCTGGGTTGATCACAAATAACCATCTCCCGGAATATCATAATTTGGACCGTTCTGATCAACGACTGCTTACCGGTAGCAATATGGAGCAAAGATCAACAAATTTAATGTGTTTTATCTCTAAAAAAAAAAAAAAAAATGTGAAAGAAATAGGAAGACTCAAAGTTTAAAACTCACATACGAGGAAAAAACAGAGAAATAAAAGTGAAAACTAAAAGGTAAAAGTAGAAAAGTAAGAGTATTGAAATGGACACACGAAAAAAAAATGAGAAAATTATAAAGAATACCAGATGGACAAAAGACAGGGGGAAAAAAAAGAGAAAGAGGAAGAATGGAGAAAAAGAGAATGCAAAAACAGACCGAAGGGAAACAGAGAAATATGCATGAGCGAAACAAACGGAAGGAGGGAAAAAAAAAACAAAGAGAGATAACAGAATTGTAAAAACTCTTTACTGATAAAGGGAGCAGAGTAATCCGTCAGTCTAGGAAACAGTCTAGGAAGGAACTTAACACCTGGTGGATGAAAAAGCATGTCGCTACTAATCCCAACATTGGCACGACTACTTCTGAATTCCCGTTTTTATCCTTTTCTATTAGTTTTCCATTGTAATAGAAAGGGAAAGGTCAGACCTGCCATTAGAGAGGAGGAAGAGAGAAACAAAATATCGAGTAATGAATACGTTGCATTTCTGTTTGAGGTGCACCACGCATGAGCTTCAGTGCCTCCATCATGACTCTTCTTTATTCCTCCTGTTTTGTGAGGTTTCAACGCTTTCCCTTCTCGGACCATTGGCTGCACGCCTCTCCCCCCATTCCCTCCCTCTCCCCAGCGTCTCACCATCCCAGCTAGTCTAACCACGCGTCCCCTTTTCCCCGTGCAGCTTTTTTTCTTTTCTTTATTTTTCTTTTTTTCTCTTCACCTTTAAACTTTTTGCCTCATTTCCTTCCTCCTTAATACTCTCCCTTGTCCTTCTGCTCCGTGCATCCTTCCCTTTCAAGTTACCATCGCCGCCTCTTCCTCATTCCGTCCAACAAACTCTGAGTCTGCGTCCCGCCCGTTTATCCTCCTCTTCCTGCTGCTGCTGCTGCCTCATGTAACTTCCGCCGCGGCACAAGTCAGGTTTAATTGCGTCTGTATTTCAGGTAGTTGTTCTGGAAAATCGTTACGTCGAATCATGCTCCTGGCGACCTTGACTTGAGTTGAGTTGCTCTGTATGTAACTGCCGCCAAAGTAAAACTGTTGAAAATTCATTAGTTAGCAAGCACCACCAGATTAATTACCATCTCGTGCACGTTGTAGTCAGTAATGTTTCCGTGGCCGGGCATTCAGAAGCTACTCACTGGTTAGGTACAAGGAAAGTTGTGGTATTCCAAATTCAGTGTTCTAGGCGAGTGAGTAACTTTGCTTTGTCAGATCTCACTCTTCCTAACAAATTGATCGCAAACGTTACCTCTGCTTTGCTCTTCGTATTTTGGGGAACAAGGAATACACATATAGTTAAGTTCCTTATTATATATTTTTCGAACGCGGGTGTCTTCACACAGTAGCGCGGAGTCTGGTGTCTGCATGATGGGTAATGTGTTTGATATGTAGCCATTAATTGTGAGCAGTATATAGGCCATGTAATAGGCTCAACAGACCAGCTGGTTGTTGGTAACCATATTTTACAGACACGAGCTATTTTGTACGTTTCATAGGCTCTCCTTCTCCTCTTCCTACTTTTCATTTTCCTTCATAATTCACTTGACTATTATTTCTCCCCTTTCCCATTTACCTTTGTCAGTCTTCCTCTTGTTTCATTACACCTGCAGAAGCAATTTCAGTATTCGTTAACAAGACTTGCAAAGCAGATTCAGTGGAAAGTTGTGTTTCATCTGCAGCATTCATGCAGCGTCTGAGGAAGCTGGATAGTCTGTTCATTGTTTTTACACCGCAAGTCTTTATAATTTAGTAAGTCTGTACAGAGCAGTGACGTAATTATTATGATTATTGTTGATTTATTTCTCAGAAGGGCACACTTGCTTCTAATGCGATAAAATTCAATAATATGTGTATATTATAAAGAATTCTATCATGAAAGAAATAATTTGAGGCACTGAAACGTTTCCCTGTCTCCTGACAGTTTGCCACGATGAAGAGAAGAGGAGGAGGACGAGAACTCCTTGAGACACAACCTTTTGAGACAGACAGGCAGACGGTTAGATAGATAGATAGATAGATAGATAGATAGATAGATAGATAGATAGGCTGATTGACTGATTGATTGATAAATAGGATATGATGGACTGAATGAGTGATAGATAACATGATGAAGAATAGATGGCTTACAGACAGTTATCATCTCCCTTCACTCTCCCCATCATCCACACACTGCATCATTTCCTTACAGTGGCTTACCGGATTCTGTATCCTGTAGCTACCTCACCCCCCCCCCACACCTCTGCACACTACTCTTGAGGGAGCGGCCACCTGGGTCCCCGCCATAAATCACTCGCTAATTCATTTTTGTTCCAGCCAGTCTAATCAACTCCTTGAGCCCACAGCCTCTTTTTTTTTCCGTTTAGGTTTCCAGCAAGTCTGTCGTATGGTGCTGAAGGAGACACACACACTCTCTCTCTCTCTCTCTCTCTCTCTCTCTCTCTCTCTCTCTCTCTCTCTCTCTCTCTCTCTCTCTCTCTCTCTCTCTCTCTCTCTCTCTCTCTCTCTCTCTCTCTCTCTCTCTCTTCCTCCCTCTCTCTTGATTTTAGCATTATAGCACCCACAGTTAAGCTCTCCCTTCCTCCTCCTCCTCCGTCATCAGCCAACATCTATCCAGGGTCCTGACTCCCCACATTCCTCTTTTCTCCCTAGCTCTCACAGCTTCATAGCTCTCATAGCTTCATAGAGAGGTGTTCTCACTCCCTCCTCATATAGTTGTTATCCTACCGTTCCCCTGACCATTGTTTTCTTTCTTGCGCTGAAATTTGCTTTATTATTAATATTTTTCTGTGTAAACACACACACACACACTCACACACACACACACACACACACACACACACACACACACACACACACACACACACACACACACACACACACACACACACACACACACACACACACACACACACACACACACACACACACACACACACACCTTTGGGATCATCCAGAACTTCAAAGATACGCTGTTACATTAAACATCCGGCGAGAAGAAACATACGAGGCTGAAGCTTTTGGTGTGTTTATATTGTAAGTGTTTGGTATCATTATGCAGCGGTAATTTCCCCTGAGAATTTTAAGATATTTCACATGTGCATCTTTCTCACTTTCACCAACGCTTTTCCTCTTGATAAACGGATACACTGCAACGTGTAACAGCTCACATGTATCACCTCTTTTCCTCTGCTGTCTCCCTAGTGTCAAAGTTTGGCTTCATGAATGAATATTCTCAGTTGCTTCTCTCCCCACCACCGTCTGTTGCGCCCACTCTCTCTAGTTTGTCGCAGATCCATCTCTCCATCTCATTCCCTGTCGACTCCTAGAGTTTTTTATTTTTTATTTTTTTTCCGCGACAGACGCCTTGCAGGCTTTTCATGACAGGAGTGACATGCATCACCACCGCCACCACCAACACACCCAGATGGACATGGTGTGCTGCTCATGTCTAGATTAAACTTTCTTTTTTTTCATTGTAAAATTACTCACCACATCTTAAAAGATCATGATGTATGTTTTTTTTTTTTTTTTTTTTTGCAAGTAAAGGATGCTGATAAAAAGTAATTAAACTTTGCAGAAAGAAAAAAAAAAAAAGAAAAGAAATCCCTACCCAGTCCATGGTTCCCGAAATGCAACAACAATTGTGTCACGAACACGCACACATGTATACACACACACACACACACACACACACACACACACACACACACACACACACACACACACACACACACACACACACACACACACATACACTAATTTGCGATTATGTGATTAAGTATTTTATATTTGTCCCCGTGTCTGAAGAGTGGAGAACCAATGTTATGACCGGGCAGAGACACAACATGCCCTGCAGTGATCCACAGATGTGGGCACACATTGCACATTTTGCACTGGGATGATGTAAAACCTCCCTCTGTTTTGTCAATAGTGTTTACAAAAGGTCCACTTGTAATTAGTTCCGGAAGTGTCTTGCTTCATAGATAATTCATGACATTCAGTTATGAAATATGTGGCAGCGATTCTACCTTAAGAGTACACCATGAGGCATTAATGTATCAAGAAATCCTGATAGATGTAGATGGAAGGAGATATGACCGCTTCTTCAGGGAAATCACTGGGATTGCAGGTCGATGAGCCTCCCTCTCGCGTGCTCGTGTAGGCATCTGTGAGTTACTGCAAGCGACAACACCTAAGGGCAGTGTATCTTTCCACACTCTTCACACCGCCTTACGTGTTTTATATTTTGAGATGCGATGCTGCACCATTTATATTGACCTCTACCACAAGCAAAGCTACTTAGCCGCCTAGTAAGTTCAAGCTGGTACCAGCCATGATACCAGCTTCCCCGGATAACGTGGATGTCTAAAGGTTAAGCTGTATATTCTGGTGGAGAGAGAGAGAGAGAGAGAGAGAGAGAGAGAGAGAGAGAGAGAGAGAGAGAGAGAGAGAGAGAGAGATTTCTCCGCATCAAGGTTACTGGCGCTGTTACTACTGCTGCCTTTCCTCCTGTTATACTTGACTGCATAATTTGAATAGTTTGCTCTTTAAGGGCGCGGATTTAAGCCGGGAAGCGAACTCATCACGAACTCGGAACACAAGATCGAAGGGGCATCATCTCCATGCTGCTGCGTCATTACTGAACACACACACACACACACACAAAAAAAAAAATAAATAAATAAAAATAAATAAATAAATAAATAAATAAATAAATAAATAAAATAAAAAAAATCAGGTATCCCCTCTAGATTTTCATGGCACGTTCTCTTCCTTTACCCCTTTCCTTTCCTTAGTTTCGTCCTGTGATCGTTTTCTTTTCGTCTCTCTTTTCGTCTACAAAGCACAAACATTTTACTTTATCTTTCACCTACTCTCAGAGCACACACTCCCTCTTCTTCGTCTCCACCTCCCTTTAGATGCTAGGATATCCACCCTCCCTGCTACCTATTCCTGACGCTTTAATCCAGCCAGTGACACCGCCACTGTGTGCTGCGAAAAAGTGGCACAATTTAAGGGAAATCTTTGTAGCTTCAAAATCAAGTTAACCTTTGCGGCCCAGTGTTTCGCTTCCCCTCAGCGTGGCCAAGTCCCCTCCCGCGGTGCCATTCTCTCAAATCAGCCACAACATGTCAAGGTGGCCAGTCCCTGCTCCCTGCAGAGGCTTTTTGTGTTCTCACCATTTCTCTCCACTGTTGCTGCTCGCTGGCCCTTCTTCACCCTCACACCCGCCCGGGACTGACATCACAAGTGGAAGATATAACCCATTTGCGAGAGTTTTCATGGCGACGAGGGAGCAACAGTGTGTGTAAAGGTCAATTTCCTGGACACTGGAGGCTAAAAATTGCTGCATACTCAGGGTATTCGGCGTCACAGAAAACGGAACTTGCCGCCTGTGAGCGCCTGGCCGCCCCTGGATGCGGGGTGTCTCAAGGCGCCCGTGCATTGTGGCGTGGCTCGTGTGGCTGGTGGGTGCTTGCTCCTTCTTGTGAGATTGTGGCGTATGCCTCTAGATTTTTTTCATGGTTCGATATTAATACGTGAGATGCAGTACGAGATTATGTTTCCGCGTGTGTGAGAGGTTAGTTAATAGAGAAAAAATAAATAAAAATAAAAAATAAAAGAGTCATTGTCGTTCATTAACAAAGCTAAGTAGAAAATTATTTCAATAGGGATGGCTAAATTAATTTCAGAAATGTCTGCCTATTATTTTTCTCTACATTCCATTATAACATTGTCTTTTGTTTGTTGTTTTTCTCATAAGCTGTTATTTAAAGATGGTGACGATAATAATGAAGAGTTTGTAACAATGTGCTTAATGATTACCGAATAAAGCAGTATTTGTACCATGAACCTCGCGGCTAATGAGGGAAAACTGCCTTTCTTGTACACACATGAAAAGCAACAAAGGAAAGCTGAGATAAGCCTTTCTTGTGGAAAATAGATAAATAGATAAATAAATTCTTATGGTCTGTCACATTCCTAGTTTATTCATTCATCTGTTTATTTATCTATTTACCTATTTGTTGTTTATTTATTTATTTATTTATTTATTTATTTATTTATTTATTTATTTATTCATTCATCTATTCAGTTAAAGTTTTTTTTTTTTTTTAACATTACCTACATTACCTTCAGTTTACAGAGTCTATAATGAGCCAATGCGATCTGTGTAAAGTTTTCCATAATTTCATAATTCCTGATAACAAAACACGTTCAATATTCGTATATAATGTCACCCGATACGCATTTTTGTCATTATAGTCATTAAAACCCTCCACAGTCCATGCATGCAAAGCTGCACTTGGCTAAAAATATATTTCAGTGCAGCACATTACACGTGAGTGTTTAATGTCATTATCATTCATATCAGTAGTTATCATTTTCATGAGTGTTATTACCGTAGCTACTACTACTACTACTACTACTACGAACAAGAAATAACGGATTCAAACTTGAAAATAAGTTAGGTATAAGAAAACGAGAGGAAGGAAATAGTTCTGAAATACGAGTAGAGTGGTAGATGAGTGGAATGGGCTCATTAATCAAACTGTTGGTACTAAGCTTCAGAAAATTATAGGAATGTATGGATAGTGATCATACACGAAAATAAGTAGATACTGTATGTATGTTTCATAGGGTGACTGTTACGTGCTGGCTTGTTGGCTTCTTGCAGCTTCCCTTGTTCTCTTATGTTCGTGTGTTCTTATGTACTACTACTACTACTACTACTACTACTACTACTACTACTACTACTACTACTACTACTACTACTACTACTACTACTACTACTACTGCTGCTGCTGCTGCTTCTGCTGCTGTACAACTATCATATACTTTTCTCCCTTAATCGTACTCTAAAAATAAGCGCGAACGGTATCAAGTTAAGAAAGAAAGGTAACGCAGCTTACAGTTCACTATAAAATCCTACATAAGAGAGAACAGTAGAGCAACATTCATAGCTATTCAGAATGGAAATACTTTGATTTTTGTCTCGTTTTTCTACATCCTTTGAAATTCCTTTTTATCAGTGGAATGTGTGTGTGTGTGTGTGTGTGTGTGTGTGTGTGTGTGTGTGTTTACCTAGTTGTCGTATACAAGACCTGAGCTACACTTGTGCCCTCCTATCGGTATTACGACTTCTTATCTATATTTGTCCTTTTCTTCCTTTCTTTAAGTGGGTGTGTAGGGAATCTGGGCTCGGGTGGTTGGTTGACTGCGTTTGGACATCATTACATGATTAAGTATGTATTTAGGAAGGAGATGCCTTTGTTTTATTTATATATTCCTTTACTCATAGTTTATACACTACTACTACTACTACTAATAATAATAATAATAATAATAACAACAATAATAATAATATTACTACTGCTACTACTACTACTACTACTACTACTACTACTACTACTACTACTACTACTACTACTACTGCTACTACTACCTACAATAACAACAACAACTACTACCTACAACAACAACAACAACTACTACCTACAACAACAACAACAACTACTACCTACAACAACAACAACAACAACAACAACAACAACAACAACAACAACAACAACAACTACTACTACTACTACTACTACTACTACTACTACTACTACTACTACTACTACTACTACTAGTAGTAGTAGTAGTAGTAGTAGTAGTAGTAGTAGTAGTAGTAATAGTAGTACTTCTTCTACTACTACTACTACTACTACTAATGCTGCTGCAGCAGCTGCTGCTGCTGCTGCTGCTGCTGCCGCTGCTGCTGCTGCTGCTGCTACTACTACTACTACTACTACTACTACTACTACTACTACTACTACTACTACTACTACTAGTAGTAGTAGTAGTAGTAGTAGATAGAGTAGAGGTAGAATGAATTTATAGTTAACAACTAATGTTTATATTATAGAGTATTAGATATGGTTGGATGCCACAGTCATTAGCGGGAGCTGGGGCTAATGACCTCCAAGTAATGGAGCCCCTAATTGACACATCAATAAACATGGGGTGGAGGTATTATATTAGATTATGTAGTAGTAGTAGTAGTAGTAATAGTAGTACTTCTATTACTACTTCTACTACTAATGCTGTCGCAGCAGCTGCTGCTGCTGCTGCTTCTGCTACTACTACTACTACTACTACTACTACTTCAAGAAGTAAGTAATTCTTGCAGGGAAGCCAATGAACGCCTGACTTCAGATATCTCTAATATTTCTGATTGAGGCAGAGCAAACTTAGTATTGTTCAATGGCTCAAAAAACTCAATTCCTCCATCTATCAACTCGACACAACCTTCCAGACAACTATCCCCTCTTCTTCAATGACGCTCAACTGTCCCCCTCTTCTACACTGAACATCCTCGGTCTGTCCTTTACTTATAATCTGAACTGGAAACTTCACATCTCATCTCTAGCTAAAATAGCTTCTATGAAGTTAGGTGTTCTGAGGTATCCCCGCCAGTTCTTCTCATCTCCCCAGCTGCTAACTCTGTACAGAGGCCTTATCCGTTCATGTATGAAATATGCTTTACATATATTGGGGGGTTCCTCTCATACCACTATTTTAGACAGGGTAGAGTCAAAAGCTTTTCATCTTAGCAATTCCTCTCCTCTAACTGACTGCCTTCAGCCTCTCTCTCACCGCCGCATTGTTGCATCTCTAGCTGTCTTCTACCGCTATTTTCATGCTAACTGCTCTTCTGATCTTGCTAATTGCATGCTTCCCCTCCTCCCACGGCCTCGCTGCACATGAACTTTCTTCTTTCTCTCACCCCTATTCTGTCCACCTCTCTAATGCAAGAGTTAACCAGTATTCTCAATCATTCATCCCTTTCTCTGGTAAACTCAGGAACTCCCTGCCTGCCTTTATATTTCCACCTTCCTATGACTTGAACTCTTTCAAGAGGGAGGCTTCAAGACACTTATCCTGTAATTTTTGACTACCGCTTTCGACTCTGTTCGTGGACCGGCACCTTGGTGGGCCTTTCATATTTATTGCAGATGTGTCACCCTTGGCCGGTGCCCCTCCTACATAAAAAAGATAAAAAAAAAAGACCCAAAAAGATAACTCTCTGCTTTATTTCCTACATTGTACATTTTTCCTAGCCAGAATATAATAATAAGGAATACACGAGTATAAGTAAAAAATGAGACGCTGATTCTTAGGCGAGTAAAGAATAACGTTAGGGCAGTGTGCACTTGGTCGAAGATCTAGGCAGCTGTCTGGATCATTCTCATCAATTAATTAAATGAAGAGAACTGTTAATACTCTCAGATCATTTGTCATTGTTTAGTGAGAGTCATTAGTGAGCTAATTGTGTTATGGCCCGCTGGTCTTCACGGCAAGGGTTACTTATGCGTGAGGTGCTGTGGCGGCTGATGGAGTTTCCTTCACGTTGTAATCGAAATGCTGCCCTTCCAATGTTTTTTTTTTTTTTTCATTATATTGTGGATAGAAAAGTGTGCAGTAACAGTAACAGTGTTATTGTTGTTGTTGTTGTTGTTACTATTTTATATGTGTGTTTGAAGAAGACCAGCAAATGCAAAGAAAAAAAAAAGCGACACATTCGGCTGTCAAAAAGGTAAAATTGAAAGGGTTGTGTGTCGCGGCATAGCAATATTTGCCTCCATCTTATTCAGTGCACGACGGATAAATTAATTTTGTGGCTCACATTTGAAACTTATAATGTGCAGATTGATTTCCGAAATAAAAGAGAAAACTGAAACTGGAGATCTTTTGGAAATAACAGAACAAATTAAAACTTTTGATAAAAATCTTCTTTCGTGCGTGTGATATTCCGACCGTGTTAATTAAGGATATACTTGCTCCCCGGCATCATACTTGCCACCAACACTGATCGCCCTTCCATCGCCTCTAATTGGAGTGTTTGGAGGGCGTCTCAGATCTTTTGTACCGCCTCACTAAACCTTCGGCAGCCTCTCTCTTCAGATTTTTTTTTTTTTTTTTTTTTTTACATTCCCTTGTGAAGAGGCTCTGTCCGGGATATTTTACTTTGCTTGGATTTTAGATCAGTATTTGTCAGTATGCTGTTTTGAAGTAAATTAAGTCTGTAATCCTCAACTTTGTGTGTGTGTGTGTGTATGTGTGTGTGTGGACACTGGAGAGTGGAGGGAATATTGTAAGAGTCAGTTAAATTCATACCACAATTTTAATATCGGATCAATTCATTTTCTGCTAAACCTTTACTGTTTACAATGTTACAATATCTTGACAAATATGAAGTATATATGACATGTTACAAATGAGTATTTCATTGCTAACATGCAACGAGGGCGGATAATCCACTCTCTCTCTCTCTCTCTCTCTCCCTCTCTCCCTCTCTGGTCTGTTGTTGGAACTCGAAGGGGACGGACGCTCGCTCGCCGCTCCTGGACACACAGCAGCGGGTGTCAGTGAGGCAGTAACTCCACTACACGACGTAAAGCAAGGCAGAAACTCCACTACACGACATAAAGCAAGGTAGTAACTCCACTACACGACATAAAGCAAGGCAGTAACTCCACTACACGACATAAAGCAAGGCAGAAACTCCACTACACGACATAAAGCAAGGCAGTAACTCCACTACACGACATAAAGCAAGGCAGAAACTCCACTACACGACATAAAGCAAGGCAGTAACTTCACTACACGACATAAAGCAGGACAGTAACTCCACTACACGACATAAAGCAAGGGCGTAACTCCACTACACGACATAAAGCAAGGCAGTAACTCCACTACACGACATAAAGCAAGGCAGTAACTCCACTACACAACATAAAGGAAGGCTACACCACCACACAGCGTCAAGCAAGGTCGCAAACCCACCACATAAAGGCCACCACATAAAGCACCACATCACATAAAGCAAGCTGTCACTCTGCTACGTAGTAAGAAGACGAGCTCCTAACACTTAAGCCCCAGCACCTAGGTCATAAAGTGCGTAACAAAGTGAACATGACAACCTATGAAGATCCAGCTACTGTTAGAGCGTTGGCTCCAACAGATATAAATAAAATGACAAACCCACAACTAAAGAGAGCGCTTGCAACTCTACTAACAGCTGATGCCTCTACACAACCATCTAATAATGATCTATTGGAGGAAATAAGAAGCTTAAAAGAGGAAGTGAAAGGCATGGCCAGCATTAAACAAGAAGTGGAGCAGTTGTCTGATAAGTTGGACCAAGCATTCCAGATTATTTCACAACAACAGTTATTTTTAGAATCTTTGGACAACAAGGAGAGGAAGAGAAATTTAGTTATTACTGGGTTGACAGAAGAGAGCGATGTAACAGGGTGCAACGATGCTGAGAAAGTACGCAATGTGATAGCAGCGACTGGATATCAGCAAAACGTTGATCCTGCAGCGTGGGAAATCAAACGACTCGGAAAAGAGGACCAGCGTAGGAAACGACCGCTTCTTGTCGTGGTGGGAGACGGAAATCAACGTAATGAGATCGTGAGGATGGCAAAGAACTTGAAATCAGTTGAAGGACCTCTCTCTTCTGTGTATGTCAAGAAGGATGTCCACCCGGCAGTGAGAAAGGAGATGGCGCGGTTGAGGCAACGTGAAAGAGAAGAAAAAGAAAAGCCAGGAAATGTGGGTGTCTATTAGTTATGATTGGAAAAGACGTGTGTTGTTAAGGGATGGCAATGTAATCGATAAGTTTTCACCATATTTTTTCTGAATACAAAGAAAAATACCAGTGTGTTGAAATTATGTTCATGGAATGTATGTGGAGTAAGGGAAAAATTGAATGATCCGGAAATTCTTAAGTTCTTAATGCAATATGATCTGGTTTGGCTGTTAGAGGTTAAAAGTGCGTATGAAAAAAGCGTACCTGGTTTCTATATGTATAACAATAAGTCAAGAGTAGGCTGTAACAGAGGTGGTGTTATGTTGCTCATCAAATGTGCGTTGATGCAATATGTGACCAATGTAAACATGGAGGAAGATGACATGATATGGGTGAATTTATCGGTGTGTAAAGATGTGAAATTCGGTGGTGTTTATATACCTCCAGAAGACTCACTATATTGCGAAGCTTCACCGTTTCGAGCGTTAAGTGAGATGTGTTTGAACACTCGTGACGTAGTTGTTTTAGATGATTTTAATGCACGAGTTGGATCACATGTGTTGTCGTGTGGTGATGGAAGTGTCTATAGATATGATGGTGTGAAGGATCCGGTAGTGAATAGTCACGGGCGTATGTTGCGTAATATGTGTAGAAGTAACAATATGGTTGTGATGAATCACCTGAACAGAAAAGGAACTACCTTAGGAGGTGACTTATCTTTTAGAAGAGGATCAAGATGAACATCGGAGATTGACTTGTGCGTGGTTACTTCCGATTGTGTAAGATTTGTCAGTTCGGTCGAGGTAAACAAGTCAGTTAAAGGTTCCGACCACGCCCCAATTTGCGTAGATCTCGCTACTAAAGAAATGACTCAAGTTTCCCCGACAGAGCTGTTAGAACGAGCTAACGGTCTGGGTGAGTCATACCGAAGAATACGTGCAAACGAGTCGATGTGGAAAAGTCCAAGATATGACACCGTAAACTTACATGATTTCAGTACCGAATTGCTAAGTCTCGATCCACCGAATCCGGACGCTGTTAGTATTGAAAATATTTCTGAAGCCTTCAGATCGAGCAGTGAAATTATTCATGAAGCTGCTCGTAGGAACAGATGTGGACGTCTCGACCAGCAGGAAGAAACGTGGGACAGAACGTTGCCGCGCTGGAGAAGGATATTGGAAACAAATGATGCTAAGTTCATATGGAAGGCCATTAACTGGTCAGGGAATATTGATACGCACGAACACAGACAACCTGAAGACGATCAACTAAAGACCCATTTCGAGAGCTTGTTAAATAATGAGTGTCACACTAATAGTATTCGCACTGTATGTATAGATGACTCGACCCGTATTAGACGAACCTTTCACTGTACAAGAATTAGATAAAGTACTCAAGGATGTGAATGTTAGAAAAAGTTATGTTGGTATTTGTCCAGGAATTATGAGAGCTTTACCTGTTGACTGGATCATGTTCTTTTTACATATGTTTAACGTTGTTTTTCTTAATGTGTGTTATCCAGTTTCATGGGGTTGTAGCAAACTTTTTGTACTCTTCAAAGGAGGTAAAGACAGACTTGAATGTGGAAACTACAGAGGCATATCCATTATGAATACATTGGCAAAATTGTATGATTACTTAATTTTGAACAGATTAAAACTATGGACAAGTATTGATAAATGTCAAGCAGGTGCTCAAAGCGGTCGAGGATGTGTCGAACAAATAATGACGTTAAGATTATTATGTGACCTGGCTAATTATAAGAAAAAGAAGCTGTATATGTTATTCATAGATTACAGCAAAGCATATGATAGAGTGCCTCGAGGTAAATTGCTTGAATTGCTTAAATCACGTGGTTGTGGTAAGGTTATGTTGCGTGCTATACAAGCTATGTATTCCTGTACTCAAAGTGTGTTACGTTCTGCAACTATTGATGCCACTGTTGGAGTCCGCCAAGGATCTCCATCGAGTTGTCTCTTATTCACCATATACATGGATGAGGTGGTTAGGATGATAAACAGGTGTGTAGATACAGATGGATTCTTGGGGAAACTACATACGCTCCTTCTTATGGATGACATGGTAATACTAGCTACTTCTAAAGAAATGTGTGTGAGAAAGTTAACCGCAGTGTTGGATTATTGCCAAGAATATGGAATGGTACTTAATGAAAAGAAAACAAAACTTATGGTAGTGCGAGGTACAGATGAAGACAGATTGCCGTTAACTGTTCGTAACATCAAGATAGACTGTGTTCATAAGTATCTTTACCTTGGGGCATGGATTTGTGATGATGCAAAGATGAACACAGTATTGGACCTTCACGAAACCGTGAATGAGATGCAACTCAATAAATTTGCAATTTTTTGTGCAGCAAATAACATTATGCCATATACATACAAGCGCAAAGTATTTGATGCTGCTGTCACTTCTGCCCTTCTTTATAGCTCAGAAACATGGTTGACAAATAATCCTAGAAAGATAATTGTTCAATACAATAGAGCAGTAAAGAACTTGCAAGGGGTAAGGAAATTTACAAGCCCCGACATGTGTCTTATTGAATCAGGTATTCCACCTGTACTTGATGTCATAGCAAAAAGGAGAAAGAAATTTCTAGAATCAAAGTTAAGGGAACCGAACGTTGAAGAACCATTCTATGTTGCATTTGAGTTGTGCAGAGTAGCTAATACTCCAGGGTATCAATTTGTGATGAAGGCACTACAGTATAGAGATAACGTAAATCCACTGGATATAGTCAAAATAAAAATTAGAGAAAAACCCGAGACGGCATCTAAGTATGTGGCGTACAGATCAGTAATTAACCCTGAACTATCAGTACATCCAGTTTATGTCAGCAATGAGTTTGTCCCGGACTACAAAAGGCAGGCCCTTACGAGGCTTCGACTAATGTCACATGATTTAAAAATTGAGACAGGTAGAAGGAATGGAATACCAGCAGAGTTGCGACTGTGTATGTGTGATAGTAATGCAGTACAAGATGAGTCTCATGTTTTGTTAAATTGTTCTTTGTCAAGGGACTGTAGGGCTAGATATAATATGTTGGATTTTAGTAGTTTTACCAGTTTAATGAAGTATAAGGGTAAATTAGGTACTTTATGTGATTATGTTTGCGATGTGTTAAAGCTTTACGGCTAAAATGTTCTTGTTTTTTTAAAAGAAAGGGAGTTTGAATTTTTTATTAGACACTTTATATGATTATGTTTGCGATGTGTTAAAGCTTTACGGCTAAAATGTTCTTGTTTTTTAAAAGAAAGGGAGTTTGAATTTTTTAGGAGTTAAGTTTGGAGAAAGTTTGTTTTTTTGCAATGTAAATTGGTTAATTTTATCTGGACAGGATTTTTATTTGTAGCTCTTTTTATATGATATAATGATTTTAGTGAAATGATTTTTACTTTAAGCTTCTTGTAATCGCAAAATTCTGTCAATAAACTATAATAATCTCACACACACACACACACACACACACACACACACACACGAGAACCGTTTCCTTTTATGTTAAGTGCTTCATATCTGTCTCGTTACAGTAACGTACGATAATGATAATTTCACCTTTGTTTTACAGATGCCTGTGTATAATTTGCAGATACACCACTAGTTTTAACATATTTAAATTCTTGCCTTAAAATAATGAAAAGTTGTACGAAGGAAACAAGATGTGAAGCGAATATTTTTGAGGATTGGAGACCGCACATCGAGCTAGTTGGAGCTACTGACGCTTTGTTAACCCTGAAATGACCACCCACCCTCATCCCTTCCTCCCTTCTCTCCTGGTTGATCAAGATGGACTAGAAATTAGGACCTGACTATGATATTCTCTGTTCTGCAACAGTAGACTATGGGCACCAGTTGTTTATAAGCCTGGATGTGTTTATATTGAAAACGGATAGCAGTGACTAAACTAGATTACTAAGTCTGACGAGGCATATGCGCATTCAGTAAGGTTTGCCATCACGATAAGTTTCACCAACTAGATAAAGATGGTTTATGTGATATCCACCTGGTACTAAAGCCATCTTGCGCTGCACTAAGTAATCATATGATGAGATAGCTACAAGAAGATGCTCCTAAATCATAGAAATTTAAGTTGTTGAGCGAAGAAAATAATATATTGGTGGTATGTACGAGCAACAGACCAGCGAGGATGAGAAATGGTGCGTGGCAGTGGTGAGTGGTGACCCTGGCCAGTCTTTGCTGGGGTGTTGCGTGAGGCGGAGTGATGCAGGGCGCGCTGGTGTCTGTGAAGGACTTTTGACACAGAAATTTTGTATCGTCAGCATTGAGAGTAAGTATTTGAAATCCATTGTATAGTTGATAAGAATAAGTGGCTACAAACTGGCTGTAGATGGTATGTTTTTTTTTCTTTTTTGTCTTGCAGAGGGTGTCACGTATAGGTCTACTAGCTTTTTGCAGCTTTCCTTATGTTCTTATGGTTTTTAAATAGGGAGAAACATGGCATGAGTTCGGGAGTGTGTGTGTGTGTGTAATAGTAATAATTATAAATAATAATGATAATTATAATTGATAATAATAATATCCGGTTTATTAATCTTGCAGCCTTATAGCTGAAAGTCCACATATTGCGTACTTATACACTAATATACATACACATTTAACTTTAAGGAAGTATCTTACAAGTTGATTCTTTGGGTGCCAGATGGCGCCGGTCAACCTGGTAGACTAGACACGGGATAGTCAGGTCACCCCGTGTGTATTTTTCTATTCAGAGTTTGTTTATCCTACCTAGCTGCGGGTCACTAATTCCGATTTACACCAGGTACCTAATCACTGCCAGGTGAGCAGGGGCTGCACTGCAAAGAAGTCCACCCAAAGACTTCTGACCTTACCCGGAATTCGAAGCTGAGTCCTCCCGAGTATGAATCAGGCGTGAATCACTGCGCTACCAACTGTGTGTGTGTGTGTGTGTGTGTGTGTGTGTAGTCTGACTTGAATGTAGCACATTCCCTAAATGTAAGCTAGTTTAGTATGCAAATGTACTCCTGAAGTTACACCTTAATATTACACGACGTTTTCTGATGCTATCAAAAAAATCCACGAGACAGTCTCACATACCCGCCTGCCTTGTGATGACTTGCTATGTTATGGAAGCGTTCGGTCACTCACCTCTGAATAATCCACGAGACAGTCTCACATACCCGCCTGCCTTATGATGACTTGCTATGTTATGGAAGCGTTCGGTCACTCACCTCTGAATAATCCACGAGACAGTCTCACATACCCGCCTGCCTTATGATGACTTGCTATGTTATGGAAGCGTTCGGTCACTCACCTCTGAATAATCGTTGTTGCGTAATTCAAAGAACATAATATTTCTGCTATTATTCCCACTCCGCCTTTTTTAAATTGGCAGCGAAGTACTGCTTTAGGAGTCTGGTGAGGTCCCAGCCCAACCTGCCCCGGAAGACTAAGTTTATTAGAAAAGTTTTGTCCCTGACTGGCTTGGCTTTGCCAGAAAATGAAAGTTTGAAATGAGTTCAGAAAATTTTATGCGCATTTTTTCACATCCATGTGTGTGTGTGTGTGTGTGTGTGTGTGTGTGTGTGTGTGCCCACATTACTTGAACTATAACAACCACATTTAGCGTGGGGATCTACCATGGATTGAGAAAGGTCAGCGCGGGTCACCGGGCGGGCTGACAGGGATGACAGATCAGCCAGTAACCTCTGCTGTTTGGCCTCGTGTTTCATTAGGAAGTGAACACCGCCTCTGTACGGATGTCATGTGACGGTAGCGATGGTAACGAGAACAGCAACCATTCTGATAGATTTGTTTACTTCGTGGTGACATCCCTTCACAATTGGTGACGTGACTTGTTTTGCACAGGGTGCAGATCAAGTGCATATGAGAATGATTACAACGAGAATAGCGATAATAATGAAAATTATTGACGTCACGATATAAGCCATTGGATAATAGGTAATGGTAATATGGTAATTTGAGTAAGACTTCTAAGCTAAATTGTAGCTATTGGCACTTAAATCCTTGAAATATTCGATTGCACGTTCTGTAGTCAGAGTGGTTACTTTGAAAGTTATACCCTAAACTTACCTAGGGCTTTAGGCAGCTGGTCACTTAATTAAGCCTGAGACGAAACCACACAAGTCAGAGGGATAAAGACCACAAACATAACTGATAACAGCGACGATGAGAATAATGATAATGTCAAAGGTCACGATAATGGGGACAGAAAGCCTGGGACAAGAGACAGATCTCCAATATAAATTATTTCCACAAGACAACAATTCATTAATAACCTGGAGAGACCGAAAAGAATAACAGATTTGTTGAATTTCGCTTTAGGTGTTTTGCACTTTGTACAATGACGCTGATGAACTGAAAGTTGGCTCTTAATTCATTCTCGTGATAAACTTCCTCTAATAATATAAATGTTTGCTGCATTAAAACGTTATTGAATTTCACAGTTAGTAATGCTTGTTTATAGATATGTGTCTCACGAATGCAGGAGTTAACCAGTAACCTCACTTATTCATATCTTTTAATAGGTAACTATGGTACCTGTTTCTTTTTTTTTTTATTTTCACCTAAGACTTTGCATCAAGAAATCGTTACTAAACTTGAATTTCAGTGTTAGCGTTATTTCTATGACAGCAGAATATTAACGACCATTTTCCGGTTTTTGTGGCCTCGGCTGGTCTCCTCCAAGTATGAAAAAAAATGTAGTGCATATATGTATTGTGATTATAGTAAAAATCACAATATATTAGAAATTTATTTCTATGTAAGGTCTGTGTTGTATGTAATATGTAACATGTAAGTATTACTGAATAAATGATCCACCTGCGCGATGTTTATTTACGGGTTGTATTGTGGTGTTTAAGTTACAACTCTGTCTATCTTGGTAATTATGTTGGACTATTGAATTACATAAAATGTATCATGCAGGGAAATTTATGGATTCAGTGCATAAATGTTCGTACATGTTTATGTTTAATGTTTAATAGGGTTGTAGGGTTGAGTTGCTTTAGCAGGATAGAGGCAGAGACTGACGACGTAGTGTTGTTGTTTCCGGGTCTCAGAGGAGCCCAGCTTAGGCAGCGTGTAGGTGTGTCAGAGGTGTGTCCAGGATCTGTATTTTGTGTTAAATGTCTCTTTTGACTCATTATGCAACGATATTCAGGTTTGGGTCTGTAGCAGGGTTAATTTGTATAGGTATTAGTGATTATTCCAGCGATGAGAGGGTGAGATAAATGAAACATGGCGGGGGCCCCGGTGGAGAATTTTGCGTCAGTTCCATACCTGTGGTGAGACGGTGCATCATTTGTATGTAGTTATTAGGACTATAATATACATTTCAGCAGTGTGGTGAAGTGGGTGGTGCCCTGTCTCCATGTTTTTGTCAGTGTGGGACCTGTGCTGACTGACTGATGTTATTGGTGTGTTGTGTCAAGAGATGGTGCGGCAATGTTGTGAGTTGGACTGTTTTCGTGCACCTGTTTTCATGTATTGAGTTCAGCTGAAGTTTATGGTTGATTCAAACACTTAGTTATTGACTGATATATTCTGTATTTTATTACTGTGATGTGATTTCCTGGTTTGGTTATTGAATGATGCATTCTATATTTTGTTACTGTGGTGTGATTTCATGGCTTGGACGTTTCATCTTAAATTTTGGTGGGAAAATTGACTGTTTGGATGTTAACAGGTTGAATCAGTAAAGGGATCCCAACACCGCTGAATTGGTCTCTTCACTGAATACCATTACAACATCTAACTCATACAATCAAACTTTTCGTCTCAATTATGGCCGGAGGATGTCATAATACAGAAATATTTTAACACAAACTCAAACAAAATGTAATTATTTTCCTCATTAACGTCTCTTATATATATATATATATATATATATATATATATATATATATATATATATATATATATATATATATATATATATATATATATATATATATATAATTTTTTGATATGGATGTAAAAGTTTGTACATATAATTGTTGTTCTTTAAAGAAGAATATTGATGTCACTTGCACTTTAACTGGTTTTCAGTATGAGTTTTTTTTTTTTTTTTTTTCCTACAAGACTTGCTTTAGAGGAGAGATTTGGTGACAGATTTTGTCAGTGAGAAATATGAGGGTGTAAGTGTGCAAGTTGCCTACTCTGGAAAGGCTCTTGTATCCAATGTAGGGAGGTGTGAAGGTGGACTGGCCTGTATATGGAAGAAAGATTTGACGTTTAAGGTAAAGGTGTTTCTGTTTGAGAAAGATTATATTGCTTTGCAATTACCAGTGGGTTATTTGAACATTCTTATAATAAATGTATATATGAGGAGTGTAACATGGGAAAGGAAGACACTTGAAGAATATCTTCACAGGTGGTTTGCCTTGGAACATTTCAAGTGTTTTAATCGATCATGATTTTAATTTCATTTTTATTTTAGGTGGTTTTGATGCAGATCCTTTTATAAGCAGAGCCTGGAACAACTTGGTGACCTTTTGTGAGAGAAATTGTTTGTGTTGTCTGGATTTTAACATGATGGACGGTAACACTTCGATTTTTATACCTTACAGTAACTGCTACTGTAAGTGGTTAGACCATATTGTAGGAGGAAGCTCAAAGGATGTCTGTGTCAAACATGTTAAAGTTCTGTATCAACTTGTCGCATCCGATCATTTACCAATGGTGGGAAACGTTCACTTGGGTGTCTCTAACAATGGCTGTAGCACTATCAAAATTGAAAATGGAGATAAGTGAATGAAAAAAAAAAACCAGTGATTTTTTTTATGTATTTGAAGATATTATTGGTAATACACGAGGCATTATGCCCTGCGAGGCAACTAGATGGTGTAGTGCTGGTTGCCAGAATGCTGACCACCTTGCACAAATTGAGGAGGTTGATGTGATAATTGGTGGTAATGTTTTGTACTCTTCTAGTCATTATGCACAGCAGGTTATTGAGAAGAACAAGTCCAATGTAATACCAGGGTGGAATAGACGTGTCAAACATTTGTAGGCTAAATCACGGGATGATTATCAGTAACGGCTGATTACTGAAAGAAATAGAAACTCTGATGAATGTCAGAAAATGAATACGAGTGGGAAAGTGTTCAAAGAGGCTTTGTCTTTGTGTGAGAAAAATGAAACGGAAGTTGTACTGGTGCAAGAGCTAAAGAGGATGGCAGTTTTTATTTTTTTATTTATTTATTTTTTTTTAATGTAGGAGGGACACTGGCCAAGGGCAACAAAAATCCAATAAAAAAAAAAGCCCACTGAGATGCCAGTCCCAGAAAAGTGTCCAAAGCAGTAGTCAAAAATTGAAGGATAAGTGTCTTGAAACCTCCCTCTTGAAGGAATTCAAGTCATAGGAAGGTGAAAATACAAAAGCTGGTAGGGAGTTCTAGAGTTTACCAGAGAAAGGGATGAATGATTGAGAATACTGGTTAACTCTTGTATTAGAGAGGTGGACAGAATAGGAGTGAGAGAAAGATGAAAGTCTGATGCAGCAAGGCCACAGGAGGAGGGAAGGCATGCAGTTAGCAAGATCAGAATAGCAGTTAGCATGAAAATAGCGGTAGAAGACAGCTAGATATGCAACATTGCAGCGATTAGAGAGAGGCTGAAGACAATCAGTTAGAGGAGAGGAGTTGATGAGAAGAAAACCTTTTGATTCCACCCTGTCTAGAAGAGTGGTATGAATTGAACCCCACCAGACATGTGAAGCATACTCCATACATGGACACATAATGCCCCTGTACAGAGTTAGCAGCTGGGTGGGGGGGGGGGTGAGAAAAACTGGTGGAGACATCTCAGAACGCCTAACATCATAGAAGCTGTTTTAGCTAGAGATGAGATGTGAAGTTTCCAGTTCAGATTATAAGTACAGATTATAAGTAAAGGACAGACCAAGGATGTTCAGTGTAGAAGAGGGGGGACAGTTGAGTGTCATTGAAGAAGAAGGGATAGTTGTCTGGAAGGTTGTGTCAAGTTGATAGATGGAGGAATTGAGTTTTTCAGGCATTGAACAATACCAAGTTTGCTCTGCCCCATCAGAAATTTTAGAAAGATCAGAAATCAGGTGTTCTGTGGCTTCCCTGCGTGAAATGTGAAATGCAGATTTACCAGGATAACTAAAGTGATGGTATAAGAAAATGACAAGGTGTTTTTGGTGCATTTGTACCACAGGCAATGCGTTGACCTAGCCTGACCCAGCCTGACCTAACCTAACCTGACCTAAACAAATATAATGCAACCAAATCTAAAGCAGTCTAACCTAACCTATCTTTACCTAACCTAACCATATCTAACCTACCCATACCTAACTTAGCCTAACTCACCCAAACTTAACCTAACCAAACAAAACAAAACCTAACATAACCTAACTTGACCTGACCATACCTAATCTAACCTAACCTTTCTCTTTCTCTCTCCTCAGCCAAGCAAAAACCGAGTCACCTTATTGGTCGACAAGAGATCACCATCAGCCCTCCCTTTGGCCCAGAGCTTCATTGATTGTGATTGAACAGCTGGCTTTGTGGGTGACCTGACCTGATCTCAACCAAGCCAACACGATTTACGTTTTCCTCGTTGACATTGGCACCATGATGACCTCTGACATGAACCTGGCACTAGAGAGGTAGGCAGAGAGAGAGAGAGAGAGAGAGAGAGAGAGAGAGATGTATTTATTGGTATAGTATTTATGTGATTTGAATGATATCAGTGTGTGTGTTTGTGACCTGTCAATATACACAGGTCTGCATATTTAGTGAGCTGTCAATATACATAGGCTTACATAGGTACTTGAGCAAGCCTATAGTTAGCTGAAGCATCTGAGGCAACTATCACACTAATAATATAAATAATAATAATAATAATAATAATAATAGTAGTAGTAATAATAATAATAATGATAATAAATAATATTAATAATAAAGGCTTTGGTTACAACATAAAGATGTATTAAGTAGCTTATTATTTAATTATTATTATTTTTTAAGAATAACTTGAAATGAATAGATTTTAAATTGAGAAAATATAAAACTCCTTAATTTGACTTGTGGATTATAACAACAGAGAGAGAGAGAGAGAGAGAGAGAGAGAGAGAGAGAGAGAGAGAGAGAGAGAGAGAGAGAGAGAGAGAGAGAGAGAGACTTTGTCTACTGTTGATAAAAGTGCAATATAAAACACATCAAAACACACACAAATGCCATTATCTCTGTCTCTGTGGTAATAATGATGATAATAATAATAATAATAATAATAATAATAATGATAATAGTTGGTTTCTTTATTTTGTGCAGTGTTGAGGTACTGAAGGGCGCAATACACAATGCTGTCAAGGTGCCCCAAAACACACAGGTCAGTATTGCCATATAGCTTACCTTAGGTTAGGCTTGGTTTGATTTGGTTAAGTTTGGTTAGCTTAGGTTTCTTCCAAACTGGTGTTGTATATCCTGTTGTGTAATAATAATAATAATAATAATAATAATAATAATAATAATAATAATAATAATAATAATAAACGGTTTATTATTTAGGCAGTTAACAAACTGAAAATGTACATAGGGGGTGGGGAAAAACTTAACATTAATCCTAAAGGTAAGTCTAATCTAATGTGTGTGCGTGTGTGTGTGTGTGTGTGTGTGTGTGTGTGTGTGTGTGTGTGTGTGTGTGTGTGTGTGTGTGTGTGTGTGTGTGTGTGCCGCTGCTGAGACCAAACAAGACTAGTTTTTCCGTGAGGTGTGGATGGATGGGAGGGGCGTGGGTGACGGTTCTGTGGGTCCTGGCATGGGCGGTGCTGGGTGTGGAGAGACTCCTGGTCAGTGAGAGGGATGGCAGAGGGGCTGGTAGAGTGAGGGTGCACCAGCAGACACACCCTGCCTGACTGTGGTGCACAACAAACTCACCAGTGACAAGTATGTGTGTCTCCCGGCTGGTGAGGCAAGGCACGCTGGCTGGAGCTGGCGAGGGAGAGGCTGCCTGTGCCAGGACACTGACTGACTGACTGGGTATGCCTGTGTGGGCCAATGCAGGCTGAGCAGTGTGTGAGGGAGGGGCAGTGTCTGGGATGCCTCACCTCTTCAGCTTGTCAACTCTGCCAGGCTCATTGTCACACACGTCACTCTTTTTTTTTTTTTTTTTTTTCATGTAGGAAGGACATTGGCCAAGGGCAACAAAAATCTAATAAAAAAAAAAAATACCCACTGAAATGCCAGTCCCATAAAAGGGTCAAAGCAGTGGTCAAAAATTGGTGGATAAGTGTCTTGAAACCTCCCTCTTGAAGGAATTCAAGTCATAGGAAGTTGGAAATACAGAAGCAGGCAGGGAGTTCCAGAGTTTACCAGAGAAAGGGATGAATGATTAAGAATACTGGTTAACTCTTGCGTTAGAGAGGTGGACAGAATAGGGGTGAGAGAAAGACGAAAGTCTTGTGCAGCGAGGCCGCGGAAGGAGGGGAGGCATGCAGTTAGCAAGATCAGAAGAGCAGTTAGCATGAAAATAGCGGTAGAAGACAGCTAGATATGCAACATTGCGGTGGTGAGAGAGAGGCTGAAGACAGTCAGTTAGAGGAGAGGAGTTGATGAGATGAAAAGCTTTTGATTCCACCCTGTCTAGAAGAGCAGTATGAGTGGAACCCTCCCAGACATGTGAAGCATACTCCATACATGGACGGATAAGGCCCTTGTACAGAGTTAGCAGCTGGGGGGTGAGAAAAACTGGCAGAGACGTCTCAGAACACCTAACTTCATAGAAGCTGTTTTAGCTAGAGATGAGATGTGAAGTTTCCAGTTCAGATTATAAGTAAAGGACAGACCGAGGATGTTCAGTGTAGAAGAGGGAGACAGTTGAGTGTCATTGAAGAAGAGGGGATAGTTGTCTGGAAGGTTGTGTCGAGTTGATAGATGGAGGAATTGAGTTTTTGAAGCATTGAACAATACCAAGTTTGCTCTGCCCCAATCAGAAATTTTAGAAAGATCAGAAGTCAGGCGTACTGTGGCTTCCCTGCGTGATATGTTTACTTCCTGAAGGGTTGGACATCTATAAAAAGATGTGGAAAAGTGCAGGGTGGTATCATCAGCGTAGGAGTGGATAGGACAAGAAGTTTGGTTTAGAAGATCATTAATGAATAATAAAAAGAGAGTGGGTGACAGGACAGAACCCTGAGGAACACCACTGTTAATAGATTTAGGAGAAGAACAGTGACCGCCTACCACAGCAGCAATAGAACGGTCAGAAAGGAAACTTGAGATGAAGTTACAGAGAGAAGGATAGAAACCGTAGGAGGGTAGTTTGGAAATCAAAGCTTTGTGCCAGACTCTATCAAAAGCTTTTGATATGTCCAAGGCAACAGCAAAAGTTTCACCAAAATCTCTAAAAGAGGATGACCAAGACTCAGTAAGGAAAGCCAGAAGATCACCAGTAGAGCGGCCTTGACGGAACCCATACTGGCGATCAGATAGAAGGTTGTGAAGTGATAGATGTTTAAGAATCTTCCTGTTGAGGATAGATTCTAAAACTTTAGATAGGCAGGAAATTAAAGCAATAGGACGGTAGTTTGAGGGATTAGAACGGTCACCCTTTTTAGGAACAGGTTGAATGTAGGCAAACTTCCAGCAAGAAGGAAAGGTAGATGTTAACAGACAGAGCTGAAAGAGTTTGACTAGGCAAGGTGCAAGCACGGAGGAACAGTTTCGGAGAACAATAGGAGGGACCCCATCAGGTCCATAAGCCTTCCGAGGGTTTAGGCCAGCGAGGGCATGGAAAACATCTTTGCGAAGAATTTTAATAGGTGGCATGGAGTAGTCAGAGGGTGGAGGAGAGGGAGGAACAAGCCCAGAATCGTCCAAGGTAGAGTTTTTAGCAAAGGTTTGAGCAAAGAGTTCAGCTTTAGAAATAGATGTGATAGCAGTGGTGCCATCTGGTTGAAATAGAGGAGGGAAAGAAGAAGAAGCAAAGTTATTGGAGATATTTTTGGCTAGATGCCAGAAATCACGAGGGGAGTTAGATCTTGAAAGGTTTTGACATTTTCTGTTAATGAAGGAGTTTTTGGCAAGTTGGGGAACAGACTTGGCATGGTTCCGAGCAGAAATATAAAGTGCATGAGATTCTGGTGATGGAAGGCTTAAGTACCTTTTGTGGGCCACCTCTCTATCATGTATAGCACGAGAACAAGCTGTGTTAAACCAAGGTTTAGAAGGTTTAGGACGAGAAAAAGAGTGAGGAATGTACGCCTCCATGCCAGACACTATCACCTCTGTTATGCGCTCAGCACACAAAGATGGGTCTCTGACACGGAAGCAGTAGTCATTCCAAGGAAAATCAGCAAAATACCTCCTCAGGTCCCCCCAACTAGCAGAGGCAAAATGCCAGAGGCACCTTCACTTGGGGGGATCCTGAGGAGGGATTGGAGTGATAGGACAAGATAAAGATATGAGATTGTGATTGGAGGAGCCCAATGGAGAAGAAAGGGTGACAGCATAAGCAGAAGGATTAGAGGTCAGGAAAAGGTCAAGAATGTTGGGCTTATCTCCAAGATGGTCAGGAATACGAGTAGGGTGTTGCACGAATTGCTCTAGGTCATGGAGGATAGCAAAGTTGTAGGCTAGTTCACCAGGATGGTCTGTGAAGGGAGAGGAAAGCCAAAGCTGGTGGTGAACATTGAAGTCTCCAAGAATGGAGATCTCTGCAAAAGGGAAGAGGGTCAGAATGTGCTCCACTTTGGAAGTTAAGTAGTCAAAGAATTTCTTATAGTCAGAGGAGTTAGGTGAGGGGTATACAGCACAGATAAATTTAGTATGAGAGTGACTCTGTAGTCGTAGCCAGATGGTGGAAAACTCGGAAGATTCAAGAGTGTGGGCACGAGAGCAGGTTAAGTCATTGCGCACATAAACGCAGCATCCAGCTTTGGATAAAAAATGAGGATAGAGAAAGTAGGAGGGAACAGAAAAGGGGCTACTGTCAGTTGCCTCAGACACCTGAGTTTCAGTGAGGAAAAGAAGATGAGGTTTAGAAGAGGAGAGGTGGTGTTCTACAGATTGAAAATTAGATCTTAGACTGCCAATGTTGCAGAAGTTAATGAAGAAAAAGTTGAAGGGGGTGTCAAGACACTTAGGGTCGTCGACAGAAAGGCAGTCCAACCTGGGGACATTTATGGTCCCCTCCCCAGATGGGGACTCCGAGGCTGGTGTAGGAGTCGCCATGATGATTTAAAAATTTTTGAGTGAAGGGTGTGTGTGTTATTAGGTGCTTGTAGTTTTGTGTGGAGGAAGAGAGTTGTCTTTAGAGGGCAGGCTGTGACTGCCCCCTTGTGTTGTGAGACACAAAGGGAAACGTTCAGTGAGGTCACAGCTGGGTTTAATGATAAGTTCACAGCACCCCCTGAACAGTGCTTTAGACCTCACTGGGAGTAATTATCGTTTCGGCAGGTGTCTACTGCCTCCTCTGTCAGTCTTGTTGTACTTGTACTTTTCATGCTTGATATTTGCTTGTTTGTGTTTTTGTATTGATTTTTGTTTTGTTTTTGTTGTTTATTTGTAATGTTTTGTAAATGTTTTGTGAGTTGTGTTAGTGTTTGATGTTGTTTGTTGTGTTTGTAGTGTTGCTATGTGCCTATTGGTTGTTTGGGAGGTGACAGTGGTTAGTGTGTGTGTGTGTGTGTGTTACTACTACTACTACTACTACTACTACTACTACTACTACTACTACTACTACTACTACTACTACTACTACTACTACTACTACTACTACTACTACTAGGTCAGCCTTGCTACTTCCCTTAGTACACTTGAATACCTCCATCAGATCCCCTCTTAATCTACTACTACTAGTACTACTGTTGCAGGCACAGGTGCAGGGGTGCCTCAACATGCCAGCCACCTACAACACTGTGGTGGCAAGGACACAGTTAGCACATCAGTTTTACGAGCACGTCAGTGAGGTAGCCAGAATGTGTTGCCAACTTGTTCATGACCAGCACCTGCAGCAGCAAGGTCAGGTTAAGTTAGTTAAGTTTTTCATATGTGAATGTTGTGACTGTCAAAATGGAGGTCACAAGGGTTTTCTGAGGGTCACAGGGGTTCTGAATGTGACGGGGAAAGAGGAAGAAGGAGAGGAAAGGTGGAGAAGAAAGGTAGAGAGGAAGAAAGAGGGAAAGATGAAGAAGAGAAGAGGGAACAAAGAGGAAGAGGAGATAATTGTTAAGAATTTGTCTCTCTTCTTCTCTTCCTCTTTCTTTCCTCATTTCTCATTTCGTTGACTGTTGTGTTTAATTTGCTGTAGTCTGCACTCCTCCCTCCACTACTACTACTACTACTACTACTACTACTACTACTACTACTACTACTACTACTACTACTACTACTACTACTACTACTACTACTACTACTACTACTACTACCTGCTGGGCAGCAGTGGTGGCCAGCTTGGAAGACATTGTGGCAGCCTTCTGAGCAAGACATGATGCATTCCAGCAAAACTTTGTGGAGTATCTCAGTGGCCGGGAGGAGAAGGTTGCCCTGCTTCAGTTGTGAGTTTGTGCATGTGTGTGTCAGGATTGGAGGAAAGGTGGAGGGAACATGGAGGGAGGTCTGTGAGGGAGGAGAGGCCTGGAGGTAACTTGTGGAGGGAGATATGGAGAAGAGAAAGGAGGGAGGTGGAGGGGAAAATGTGTGGCTGCCATGTCAGACTATCTAATGAAAGCACTACTTTAACTACAAAGCATGTGTCACAGGATTAAGGGAAAGGTGGAGTGAACATGGGGGGAAGGCCTGTGAGGGAGGGGAAGCCTGGAGGTAACTTGTGGAGGGAGATATGGAGGAGAGAAGAGAGGGAGGTGGAGAGAATGTCTTGCATATTTTTTTTTATTACTTACAAGTCTCTCCTGCAGTTGTGTGTGACTCTCCACTCTTCCTGGCAACTCACCAATGGGGAGAGGAGGAGGAGGAGGAGGAGGAGAAGAGAGAAGAGAGGAGGAAAGAGATAGAAAAATGATTGGAGTGTATGAGTGTGTGTCTGTCTGTCACTACTACTACTACTACTACTGCTACTACTAGTTTTGAAGAGGACCTGAAGCTACTGGCAAGGATTCCAGTCTTCCCTGAATTCTTTTTGGGGAAGACACAAGAGGAAGAGGAAGAGGAGGAAGCTGGGAAGAAGAGGACAAGCACAGCACAGAAGAAAAGGAGGAAGAGCAGGAGGATGAGAAGAGGGCAGGAGGAGGAGGAGGAGGAAAAAGAGAAAGTTGTTTTTGTTGTTGTTGTTGTTGTTGTTGTTGTTGTTGTTGTTGTAAATAAAAATAATTGTTGATAGCTCTCTCTCTCTCTCTCTCTCTCTCTCTCTCTCTCTCTCTCTCTCTCTCTCTCTCTCTCTCTCTCTCTCTCTCTCTCTCTCTCTCTCTCTCTCTCTCTCTCTCTCTCTCTCTCTCTCTCTCTCTCTCTCTCTCTCTCTCTCTCTCTCTCTCTCTCTCTCTCTCTCTCTCTCTCTCTCTCTCTCTCTCTCTCTCTCTCTCTCTCTCTCTCTCTCTCTCTCTCTCTCTCTCTCTCTCTCTCTCTCTCTCTCTCTCTCTCTCTCTCTCTCTCTCTCTCTGTTAGTGAGGCAAGTGTCACTGCTGGACTGGATCAGCACCAAGGACAGCCAAAGTGACGTCAGACAGATTGCCCAACTCTGCTGCAGGGGACTGGCCCAGGTGTGTGTGTGTGTGTGTGTGTGTGTGTGTGTGTGTGTGTGTGTGTGTGTGTGTGCAACAGGGTGTTAGGGTGTCAGGTATTCACATCTAATTCTTGATACATAATTCTGTTTCCATAGGATTGAATCAAGTTTGTAATCTTGCATTGTTTAACAAGTTGAGTTGTCACATTTGTCTTTAAGCTGGCTCCCCCTCCCCCTGTGTTAGAATATTACATATTTTCAAGGTCACAGGGACACTGAGCTGGGTTCTCAAGGGTGTTTCTCCTGTCACTAATGCAGAAATGTTGTTAATCTGTCACTGTAACTGTAAAAGCATCCTTGAAAACCCATGTCACTTTAACTAGAGCCTTTTAAAAGAGTGTTTCTTGTGTCAGTAATGCAGAAATGTTAATGTGTCACTACAACCATAAAAACTCCCTTGAAAATCTGCTTCACTTCAACTAGAACCTTTTAAAAGAGTGTTTCTCCTGTCAGTAATGCAGAAATGTTAATCTGTCACTGCAACCATAAAAACCCCTGAAAACCCATATCAACTAGACACACACACACACAGCACCAATACTGCTGCTGCCACACAGATCAACAAGGGGCTGCTGAAACTAGTGGGGCAAGAGGTCAGCGCTGTGCTTCGAGAGGCAGACCAGCCACAGATGAAGGGGCTCAGTGAGCACCTGTGTGGCCTGGAGCAGCTCATGCATGATGCCGCCTACATGGTGCAGGAGCAGAGCAATTTCTCACAGGTACTCCTTCATATCTCCCTCCACAAGTTACCTCCACACTTCTTCCTCACAGACCTTCCTCCATCTTTCCTCCACCTTCCCTCCAATCCTGACTATCCTGTGACTCTTGCTTCATAGTTAAAATAGTGTTTTTGTTAGATAGTCTGACATCACAGCCAGCCATTTTCCCCTCAAGTTATCTCCATGTTTCTGCTTACTTACAAATTTCCTCCATCTTTTCTCCATTTTCCCTCCAATTCTGACTATCCTGTGACTCTTAAAAGAGTGATTTTGTTAGATGGTATGACATCACAGCCAACCATTTTCCCCTCCATAAGTGTCTTTTCTTTCCTCCATATCTTTCCACAGCTTCCCTCCAGGATCTTCAAATATGATAGCCTATTTAGACCTGGTACATTACAATAGACAGACACAGCCCAGGCAACCAGGGACCCCACTTGTACACTAGTGGCCAATATTAGAGTGTGTATGTGTGTGTGTGTGTGTAATAATAATAATAATAATAATAATAATAATAATAAACGGTTTATTCTTTAGGCAGTCAACAAACTGAAAATGTACATTGGGGGTGGGGGAATACTTGACATTAATCCTAAAGGTAAGTCAAATCTAGAAGAGACTATTGATTGATGGCTCGCACCATGGTGGGAATCGCACTGAGTCTGTACCGGTCCGTACGTGGCGTCTTTAGGGGCGTTATCTTATTGTCGTGTCTGGTGGCACGGGTAGGGCGAGGCGCGTCAGGTGGCAGCATGTTTCTGAGACGTGGATGATTCAGAAGTCCCCTTCCAAACTTCTCTAGGGCCTCACTGTACCTGGTGGATAGTCTGGACAGCTTCAGGGTGTTCAGGGCTTCTTCATAGGTGGTGTATGCAGGGCCAAGGATGACCCTGCACGCCCTTTTCTGCACACTCTCCAACTGTAGCTGTTGAGTTTGTTTGAGGGAGGAGGACCACGCTGGGGAGGCGTACATGAGTTTGGGGAGGATGAAAGTAAGATACACCCCCCTTAACTCATCTGTTGGCGTCCCCAGCGACCTGAGTCTGCGCAGCATGTACAGCTGTAGGTAGCTGATCTTATGGTGCTGACGACATGATGCTTCCAGGTCAGCTGGTCGTCCACCGTGACTCCGAGGAGCTTGGCACATCGGACTACCTGGAGGGGGTGAGGGCCCACTGAGAGCTGGGGAGGGGGCACTGGTACAGAGGAGGTACAGAAATGCATCACCACAGTTTTGTTGTGGTTGATGGTCATCCTGCTCTCCTCCGTCCACGTCTGCAGTCGCTCCAGGATCACTTGCAGTGGCGAGTAGTCCAGGTTCTTGGTGGAAACTGGGACGCCCATGGTGCAGTCGTCCACATACTTCCAGCGATTGGGGGTGTCAGTGAGGGCGTCGTTAATGAGGAGGAGGAAGCATAGAGGACCCATCTTGGTCCCCTGGGGGACCCCATAAGTCAGCTGTTGGAAAGTAGAGACAGAGCCCTGATAGCGAACGGCCTGACGCCTCCCTGTGAGGAAGTCGGCTAGCCACGCTATCAGGTTAGGAGGGAGACCCAGACTCACTGCTTTGCTGATGACAACAGTGTGATCAACAAGATCAAAAGCCTTTTTGAAGTCCACAAAAGCAACAGCTAGAGAGGTGTTTCGCTTGTCCAGGTGGCTGTGGATGAATTCAAGGAAGCTGGTCAGGTAATGGGAGGTGGAGGTGGCTTTAATATTTCTAAACTGTCTGATATCCACGGTATTACAAATTTTGGTGTAGGCCCAGTCATATACAAAATCTTCACAAATAAGGCTAGGGATGGGGGTGATAGAGACTGGTCTGAGGTCATTGAGTGACTGTGGACTGGAGGTTTTGGGGATGGGGGTGACGTAAGACGTCTTCCAGTCCTCGGGGCAAGAGTGTTGGGAGAGTGAAGCGTTTATTATTGAGCATAGCGGTGTTGCTAGCTCTACCGCAAATTCCTTGTAAATTTTTATAGGAAGGTCAGTGGGTGTGGTGGATCTTGGTTTGAATTTGAGTATTCTCTTAAAAACATCCACCGCCTGGACACTGGGGGGATGAGAGGGGGCCGGCAGATAGGCAGGAAGCAGAGTGGTGTGGAGGGGAGGAAAGGTTTGACTGTGTGTGTGTGTGTGTGTGTGCGCTCTCCTGTAGGTGTGGAAGAGTGGGTGGAGTGGAGTAAATAGTAGAATATTGGTGATTTATTGAGTGACAGCAGGGATGTTGGTAGAGTGCCAGGCCAGTGACTTGCTGCTGGCTTGTGCTGTGCAGCAGTTGCAGCATTCAACTATTGCTGTGACCTCTTGCTGAGACCTGTCTCTCTGTACATCTCAGAAGGCCAACTTTTGCCCAAGAGCGATGCCCCCAGAGGCCCACAGACCAGCATTCCACAAGTCTCTCCCAAGACGCCACCTGCCATCTGAAGATGCACAACGTGGCTTTGCAGCACACCACACCACAGGCTGGTGAATCCCGTGCACCACTTGATAGGGAATGGTGTGTCTGTTGGCAGTGAGTGGTGAGACTAGTGTTGGTCTTGTTGTACTTGGTAGTCAGCATGTTCACTGGGTTCAAACTGTACCTCATGTATCCATGTTTGACAAGACCACTCTTCTCACATTCAAATAATAATAGTAGATTTGTGTTAGAGATCCCAGTGAAAATGTGAAAATATTTGAAATACTTAGTGTCACTTACTTAATGAGAAGACTTGAATTGCTGTTGCATCTTTGCTCAGCAGTGAGGCGGCTGGAGTTGTGAAGCAAGTGTGGCAGATAGCCCTGCGCTGCCGGCGCAGAGATGTGTTGTTGACACATCTCTGTACAGGCCCACAATTATTATTTGACATCAGATAATGCAACATTTATTCATTGATTTAGTTTTTGGCAGAGGGGTGGTGCTGTGAAAGCTGGTGGCACAGGAGCTGACCAGAGTTCTGCAGAACAGCACACCACAGCAGCAGCAGCAGCAGCAGCAGCAGGAGCATTGTGTCAGTGTTTAAGCTTCAGTATCTTTGATGATAGTGTTTAAATATACTATGTTGGTCTGTTTATTAGCATTCACATTAATTTGCTTTGCTTAGTCTTCATTTGTTCTTTATTTAGTGTTGGCATATATATAATTGTTTAGTCTTTTATTGAGATTAATTTTTCCCTGTGTGTTTATTGTGTTGGCAAATGTCTTCCCCTTTACAAGCTTACTCCTTGTTATAGGTCAGTTCAAAGTGGAGCATTTTGACTCTCAATACTTGACTCACTGTACTCATCATCAACCCGTGTCCTGTACTTTGTGTACAAGCTTCCATATATTTGAGTTGTGCATCTAATACACCCTTCACTATTTACTTGTTGAGCCTCGCTTCATTCACGCAGGATACAACAAAACGAAGCCTGTCCATTTTATGTGTCCATTTTTTATTCTAGGCACTCTACAAGATGCAGCATTTGTATATGTAATGTGTGTTGTGTGTGTGTGTGTGTGTGTGTGACCTTATTGGTGAGGGGTTGTGGAGGGGTTGTGGGGAGTCACTGTGGGTTCATAAACCTACTGTGGAGAACATACTGTGGAGCTGTGGGCTGAGAAGAGAAGAGAAGAGGAGAGAGAGGAGAGAGAGAGAGAGAGAGAGAGAGAGAGAGAGAGAGAGAGAGGAGAGAGAGGGGGGTAAGGCTAGCATGAATGAGTGTGAAGTGAAGCAGGTGTTGAGTGTTGTTGATGCAGGGGTGAGATGTTACTCAATATTGTTCATCACAGGAGAGGTGTTGTTCAGTGTTGTTGATGCAGGGGAAGAGGTGATACTCAGTGTTATTCATCATAGGAGAGGTGTTGTTCAGTGCTGTTCATTGCAGGTGAGGGAAGACACAGCATGTTGAGGCAAGGCAGCAGCTGTGGAGGAGTGGACAGCTGCACCACTGACACCACCACCACTGCTCAATGCTGCTACTACTACTACTACTACTACTACTACTGCTGCTGCTGCTGCTGCCTGCTGCTGCTGCTGCTGCTGTTCCTCTCCTCCTCCCAGCACAGAAAACAGACTGTGGGGTCCTGCCACAATGCGGCTCCCTCCTGCAGGACATGTTCTCGTCACCTTCATGTCCTGGACGCGTGCATAGACTTATGCCTCGGTAGCCTGGCTGCAACAGACTGCAGCTGTGTGCTGTGCTGTTGCTGGCCAACAGGAGGGGGCGGGCAAGCTGGCCACCCTCTGCATCACCATCTGCTGGGGAAAGAAGAGCACCGTTGTTGTCATCTTTGTTTTCCTTCTTTTTCCTTTTGTTTTCCTTCACTGTTTGCAGGGAATGGTGGCAGAATTTGTTGATGTTGTTGTTGTTGTTATCTGTTTGTTATTAAATGATGTGTTCATTGTGTTGTTGTTGTTATTGTTGTTGTTTTGTGTGTGTGATGAACAAAAGCAGTCTACAGTTACTGGTGTTTGTTTTCCCCTTCAACTGTATACAAACATAAAGGGCTGGCTAGAAGTACAGTAGTAGTAGTAGTAGTAGTAGAAGTACAATTACAAGTATATTTAAATTTTCAACAAATGCTGGAAACTACTACTACTAAAAATATATAATCCAGGACCTCTACTATCATTTTTACTACTATATTGAGCATTACTATTACCACTACTATCTATTCTACTAACACCACTGCCACCACACCTTGCCTCAGCCTGGTCCTGTGCCCTGGCCAGTTGCTGGAGGAGGAGGTGGTGGATGCCCTCTCCTGCTAGTTGTGGTGGTGGTGGTGGTGTGTGGCTGTAGGGGTGGCTCTGACAGACAAAACGGGTTCACCACACACGGCCCACTAGTTGTCTCTTCTGCAACAGTGATGACAGATCAGGTTTGGTTGAGTGAGGTGAGGCCAACACTCAGAAGGCCTACACACACTTAAAAACACAAAAAAAAACACACATAAGACACAAACAGAGGCTGGGTTGTGCTAACACTCAGAATGACTACATAAAATTACAGAGTGCTGGGGTTTGGGAAGAGGAAGAAAAGCACTACTGGCAAATGTAAAATGTGAAGCGGAAAGATGAACAAAACGACGGCAGTGGACAGTTTTGTGAGTCAGTGTGTGGATGATGATAATACTCTAAAAACACAATGTGTCTGACAAGCAAGTGTTATTTTCAACTCTTCATTGCAAAACAATACAAAATTTCCATTATTCCTGTCAAACTTTGCTTTTGTGGCTTTTAGAATATTTTTTTTTCTCCAAATAGCTAAATTTCACCATTTTCCAGATGGTGTGACAGAGAATTTTACATGCCACCAATGACATCTCAAGTTGTGTCACCATCAAAAAGAACTGTTTGAATGAAAATGTGCAAATACATCAATTCCAAACATTTCCCTGAGGAACACCACCAGCAACAGCCCTGGACACTGCCTCTAATTCCACCACAACACAACCCTTGCACTAACCTGTCACGTGGGGCTGAAGCAGAGGCCTCACTCAGGTCAACAGCCCTGGACACTGCCTCTAATTACACCACAACACAACTCTTGCACTAACCTGTCATGTGGGGCTGTAGCAGAGGTCTCACTCAGGTCAACAAAGGTGCTCATCATTCAAGGCTTTGCTCCAAACTTTAAAATGCCTTTACAAAAACAAAAAATGTTCAGAACACTAAAGGAACTTGTGGCTTTTGAGAGAGAGAGAGAGAGAGAGAGAGAGAGAGAGAGTGTGTGTGTGTGTGTGTGTGTGTGGCAGGGAGGTGGTGATGGTGACAGCCAGGGACAGCTCCACATGGGGCTCCATCAGCACCACCCACAGCAGGATCAACAACAACAACAACAACACTGGTCTGTGCTAGCTCCTCTGGGGCTCTGCTGTGACTGGGGATAGTCAGATAGTACACTGCTTTGATCAATAGTTAAAACTATGGGTTTCCTTTGTGGTTTTGTGTTGAAAATGTTACTATCAATGTTTTTTTGCTCTTCAAATATGACTATCTATATTTTTTGTGATGTATAATTTAGTCCCTCACTTTATGGATAGTCAGATGGTGTTCTATTTTGGGGCTAATAGTCAAAATAGTTCAAAATTGTGTTTTTTGGGGGTTTATGTTTCAAGGCATCCTCTGTGAAATCCTTGACTACCTGAGTCTGCTGTGTCTCTGGATAGTCAGATAGTAAACTATTTTATGGGTGATGGCTAAAATTGTGTTTTTGGTGTTTTTTTTAATATGAAATTTTTTTAGGAGGGGAATGACTTCACAAAATAATGTACTATTTTGAACAAAACACCACAAAAAACATCCCATCATAGCAAAATAGTCCAACATCATGTACTATCCTGCCAAGACAGTTAAAAATGGTCAACTTCTACCAAAATAGTGCAAGATGGCATACTATCCCAGCAGAACAGCCTGGGATAGTGTACTACTAACCTTTGACCCACATGTAGGCAGCAGCAGCAGCAGCAGCCACAGCAAAGACTATCAGGAATAGTACAAAGGCAAGGGCTCCAGACTATTTGCCATGGCTTGACTAACGCCACACTGGATAGTCTTGGGAGGTGTGCCTTGTCCTCAGCATGCACCAGACATATATATACTATCCAGAGCTGTA
>NW_026973770.1:102500-140000 GCF_035594125.1 Scylla paramamosain | reverse complement strand
CCTGAAAGAAGCGAAGGAGAAAAAATTACTGCAGGTATTGCAGATTACACACACACACACACACACACACACACACACACACACACACACACACACACACACAAGTGCTCCATCTCAGTATATTGTGGTGGGCAATTTTAACGTCAAGTGTTTATCCCTGGCCAGGAGGCGAGAAGGCAAGGTGGTGAGGGGGAGCTGTGTTCCCGCTGAGTGTCACCTCTGTTTATTTATCTCACAGACGCCACCTGTCCCCCGCCGCCGTCACAGCCCACATTACAGTAAAAAGGTCCCGGCACAAGCTGTCTGAGGCTCCTGCGAGAACCTGCAAGGCGAGGAGGCGTCACCACGGAAGTGCTTGGCAATAATGCAGCCATGCTATTATAAAAACCTGCTGATCATCTCTCTCTCTCTCTCTCTCTCTCTCTCTCTCATGGTGTTTGCAAATACTCAGGTTGTGCCTACATATGTAGGCAAAAAGCAATAACTGCACATGATAACTTATTGCACTCTTCAGGTCAAGTCAAGTAAATAGAACGAGGCAAATCGTACACTAAACAATTAATTACACATTGTTTCAGATAATCTGTTGGACTCATTTAAAGCCACACGTAACACAGTGACGCTCACTCTCCATCGCTAAACACTTGTATCAACACACACAACATAAAATATTTTGATCACCACGTAATAAATGAAGTATATTAACACAGTACAAGTGATAATAACACACAGGGTCACTGCATGCGAAGGACCACAGAGAGTACCGTTTCTCACATCTTGATCAAGCACCAAATAAACACATGAAACACGTGGAAAACACATGGAAAACACACAATACTTTGACACAACTACAGTGGCGACATTGAAGGCACTAGGACACTTCGAAGTACTGCTCGCGAACACCACGAAGTACAAAGCGACCAGCGACCTGCCTGTCTTCATGGCTCCACGATCTGATTGTGCGACACCTCGGCACACAACCTTGCTGCTGCTGTCTCCCGCTGTCTGCCTGCTGTGTGCCTGCGCTTCGCCTTATCTTCGGTGCGCTACACATATCTACGTCCACATATCTACGTCCATAAGGCCTATATCTCGCTTCAGAAACTCAGGAAACTCACTCCTACAAAAGTCAGCTCCCCTGCGCCACTAACCACCGAGGCACTGAGGGAAGCAGCGACACTCACGCAGTCACCACTCTTAACCTTGGCACCAGACTGAGTGGTGTGTTGGGCCGACACTCAAGGGGATGGTTTCGGCTCCGCGTGTGGTGTCATGACCCTCAACAGCTGAATGAGGGTTGTCTTGGGAGGCCAGACTGCTTGCGCCGTCATCAGTCTTGCGGGGGACGGTGACGCGGCTGGTGCCAGTACTACGACAAAAATACTATTAAAAACCCTTGCAACTACAACCCATTAAAAAGGTATTTCTCTTGTTAATGATGCAGATATCTTGTTAATCTGCCACTGGAACCACAAGAACATCATTAAAAACTCCTATAACTTACACTACAACATACTGAAATAGTGTTTCTCCTGTCACTAACGCGGAAATCTTGTTAATCTGTCACTGGAAGAGAGAGAGAGAGAGAGAGAGAGAGAGAGAGAGAGAGAGAGAGAGAGAGAGAGAGAGGCGAGGCGGGGCAAGGCGGCCAACACGCTTCGTTACGTTCGATTCATCTCACATAAGGTCCAGCCAGGAACATGTGGGCGGCGAGGGATCGAAGTGAGACATCAAATTTTCATGAGAGCGTCTAAAGGAGTTGGATTTCTGCCGCTGCATCTCTTAATGGTGCGAGTGCCAATAAGCTTTCAAAGGCGAGCATTATCAAATCATCCGTAATCGACATTTGTTACTGATTATTGAAAGGTGAAGGGATCTCTCCCTCTCTCTCTCTCTCTCTCTCTCTCTCTCTCTCTCTCTCTCTCTCTCTCTCTCTCTCTCTCTCTCTCTCTCTCTCTCTCTCTCTCTTTATCAGCTATTTTTTACATCTAACTATCACTCTCTCTGTTTCCCTTTCTCTCTCTCTTCATCTTCGCTGATGACGTTCATTTGTACACAATAACACTCTTGTTTCACGACGCCCCACAATAACACACGACGAAGGGACGCGCTCATCAAAGTCACAATGTCCTCGACTCACTCAACGAACGCTATCATGGGGAATATGAGGAGCTTAAATGTTACCAGTGAGACGGAGACAGCAGAAGATATTGTGTGTGTGTGTGGGGGGGGTGGATGAGGGGGGAGGTGGATGTGGTTATCAGTGCATAGTACCATCAGTAATTTTAATCTTACTGTATCTTCTTGATGATCAATAAATTATCTATCTCTCTCTATTTATCTATCTTTTTATCTATCTATGTATCTATCTATTATTCAGTCTATTTATCTTTCTTCGTTCTTTGTCTTTCCAATCCCATGTTTCTTTTCCTTTCTTTAGATTGTTTAGTGCAGCTTATCACGCAGCCGCGTCAGTGCCAAGAAATATGCCGCTGTTTTTATTTTTTTTATTCGTTATGTTCCTTTGTACTCCAGACTGCAATAAACAAAAGCTGTCTACGCATTTTATTTATTTATTTTTTATGTTTCGTACTTTTTCTCTGCCAACGAGGTTAAAAATGCATGAATTTTCTTTGCTAGTACCACCACCACCACCACCACCACCACCACCACCACTTCAAATGTTAATGGTTTTATCAGGAATGCTAAACTTTCCTTACATCTTTCAAACCGCCAGTCTTCTTTACTTTATATTCATGTCCTCTTTTACATCTTTCATCCCTAACCTAGCGGGCCTTTTGTGTCCATACCAACCAGTCCCTTTAAAAAAAAATAAATTGGATAAAACTGAGTACAGACAAAGCACCGAGAGATTACCTTTAGATCCGGAACAGGGCGAGGAAAATACAGATACGTAAATACAGAAGGAAAGAACGAGCCGGCTGGACTACAAGGGGTCGGCAGAGTTGCTCATAAATTCGTACCTATTCTCAACAAGGCGAGCAGGGATTAGTGCGTGAAAGGAGGCAAGCCCAAATGGTTTCCGACTGCCTGGAGATTCAAGTTCGTTGCATCTCGCGCGCGCGCGCGCGCGCGTGTGTGTGTGTGTGTGTGTGTGTGTGTGTGTGTGTGTGTGTGTGTGTGTGTGTGTGTGTGTGTGTGTGTGTGAGGGGGAGGTGTGGGTGTGTAAAGTGAGGTGTATTCATCGAAACATTTTTTTTTTTCAGTCTGCTGTCTTTATTATCCTAAATATTGGAGCGACAGACAATTAGTCAATATCGGCCGTCAGTTATCGATCAGACAGCCAATCATTCACTCGGTTCAATAATCCTGGGAATTTATCAGTCCTGTAAAAGTTCATCGTACTCTGTCAAGGTATTATTACTCACTCACTTTTTCACTCACTCACTCAATTCGTCAGTTAATTTATCAATGTCTTGCTTTAATTATGTACTCCTTCTTTCGGCACTTATAATTCCGGAATGTTGTATGGGTAGTCAGTCAGTCAGTCAGTCAGTCAGTCAGTCAGTCAGTCAGTCAGTGAGTGAGTGAGTCAGTCAGTCGATCAATCATTCAATCAATCAATTAATTCATCATCGTCCTGGAAAAGCGAATACTCCTCTACCAAGGTAAGATAAGTACAGGAACGAGTAAGAGAAGGAAGTTCACCTGTTCCTGCACCTACCTATCTATTCTTTAACATTACATCCCTTACCATGTGCATTTATCCGAGCGTAAAATATATGTTTAGATAAACCAGATAAAAAAAACACTGTAAAAAAAAAAAAAAAAAAGAAAACATAAAATCTATCTCCTTAGCAATCTATATCTACCAATCTATAAATCGATGTAATTAATCTATCTATCTATCCATCTACGAAAGCAGACTGCATTTACTAACTAACTTAGCATCTACAAACTCACCATAACCATCTACTGACCTACCTACCTTACACCAAACACCTTACCAACCAACACGCCTATCTGCACCCACCTACCCATCCACATCCACACACACACACACACACACACACACACACACACCCACAACCTCCCAGTAATGCGTTGTTCTCACCTTCCCTTTCTACCATATCTCTTATTACGATGCCTTCCCACACTCCCCTTACCTCCCCTTACCTTCCCCACCTTCCCTCCAGCCTCCGCCTTCCCTTCGCCTCCCGACCCTCTCTTCAGGTGCCGTCAAATCCCATCAGGGTCGTCGGGGCACCAAGGGACCAACGTGGTTCTTTCTCCTTCACGTTTGAGCTTCAGTACATTTTTTTTCCTTCCCTAAAGAAGCCGAGACGGAATAAAGGGAACAAAGAAATGGAGGAGGAGGAGGAGGAGGAAGAGGAGAAGGAAGAAGAAGAGGAGGAGGAGGAGGACCACTACCACCACCACTACCACCACCATCAGCAGCAGCAGCAAAAAAGGAGCAAGAGACAAGAAAATGGCAGGTTAAAAAAAAAAAAAAAAAAACTACGTGGAAAAATAACAGTGGAAGAGAGAAAATGAGAGATGGAGAGATGGAGATGCGGAGAAACAGGACGAGTCACTGAGGAGTACAGGAAATGAACGAGGCAGGGGATTGAAATGGAATAAAACAAGACAGAAAAGTTAGCAAAGAAAATGAAAAGCAAGGCGAGCGAGGGAGAACAAGGAATGAGTCTACAATCGATCTCAGCTCAGGAATTGCGGGAGGGAGGCGAAGGAACTTAGTAGTGAGAGAGAGAGAGAGAGAGAGAGAGAGAGAGAGAGAGAGAGAGAGAGAGAGAGAGAGAGAGAGAGAGAGAGAGAGAGAGAGAGAGAGAGAGAGAGAGAGAGAGAGAAAGCAGGAATATACTTGTGTGCTTTTGCTTCTGTATGTACTCGCACTAACTTGAAAAAAATAAATAAATAAATAATGGAAACAAATAAATAACTTACAAGAGAGAAAGAGAGAGAGAGAGAGAGAGTGGGGAGAGAGAACAGCAAACATATACGAACCAAGCAAAAACAAAGAAAATGATGCGGGCAGGTGTACAGTACTCAGTAATCAAGGTGTGGATTGTGGCAGCCAGGTAAGACGACCCACTCACAACACGTGGACTACTGAATTACAAAGTGGAGGCATTCCAGACCAGGTGTGTAGGAGACTGAGGTGATGTGGCAGGTGTGTGTGGAATTCAGGTTTATACAAGAGGTCGTATGTGTAAAAGGTGGATGTGTGTAGGTGTGTGTGTTTGTTGTAGAGTAGCAATGACTGAATGGTGGTAAGCTGTTGTCATCATTAGTAACTTCCATGGCTCTTTTGCAGAAGGATGGGTTCATTAAGTCACCGAAACTGTATTGATTGTTGATTTTATTCTAAGGTACTCAAGCAATACAGCTTTTTTTTTTTTTTTTTTTGTTTTATCATCAATTTTCTTATTCTCGTCCTTCTTCATTATGAGAAAGCTCTTTTATCGTTTATCTTGCTCTACGCTAGTGTCACTAACACAAACTAGATTAAACTTTATTGAATACAAAAGCACGAAGACTAAATAAATCATAATGAATACAAAAAAAAAACTCTCTTTAGTTATCTATTATCCTTTAATTTCTTTCACCATCCCTAAATTGCCATTACCTTACTCAAACCAACCTCCCACTATCTATTCCACTCATGACGTTTTTTTTTTTTTTTTTTGTAAAGTGGGTGGGAAATGTCAACCTTCTAAAATTAAACTGCAGTCAAAACGTGGTGAGTCATATGAGTTACCAAAACATGGTTCGTCTAAATAAAAAGTTCACTGCATGACTTTTTTTTTTCTGGTCCTGTATTACTTTTTAGTGAAGGGTTTGTTGTGGATAACTTGTCCTGTACATCAGAGAGCAGAGTCACAGAATAATGTCCACCGTAATAAACAGAGGCAGACTATGAGCGTAAACTATATAAATCTTGCAGCCGCGTTTAATTTTATCGGCAATACCTTTAGTAGGCGTGTTGTTTATCGTGTTTTGTTGTATTATCGTCCCGCCATATGTCAAGTCTTCACTCACCCAGCAGTCAGGTATGTAACAGGATGGACACCGCGCCTCCACTTGTGGCGTGGGACTCAATAAAATATGCACCAACATCACACGGCCCGTAAATCTGGTGGCTTATACACACACACACACACACACGTTCCATTCCGCATTTTTTTTTTTATCCTTTATACTAAAATATCAAATAAAAAAGATGAGTGAGCCATGCCTTATCTACTTCTCTACTTGTATACTTTGTCTCTTCTCTAATAATCTACCTTCTTCTTCAGCTTGACAATATTTCCACGTCTTCACCTACACATCTAGATTACTTATATATTTTTTTTTTTTTGTGTGTTTTTTTTTTCCTAATAGTAACGTGTAATGACTCAAATATTGTTACTTTTTTCTCTCTTTTTATTTTTCACATCACGCTTTGCTATCATGCATATTCGTAAGGATAACTGGTTCCTGGTGTTCTTGCAAGTAATGTTTGGAACCACGGGAAGTGTTTGGCAGGATAACTCGTCCCTGCACTCCTCTCTTCAGCTCAGTTTCGTTAAAGACACACCTGATGGTCGTGAGGGGAGCATGAAGAGAGAGCATGGCAAGGAGGGATGTCAGTGAGATTTACATCTATTTTCACTTCCATTCCCTATATGACTCTCTCTCTCTCTCTCTCTCTCTCTCTCTCTCTCTCTCTCTCTCTCTCTCTCTCTCTCTCTCTCTCTCTCTCTCTCTCTCTCTCCTCTCTCTCTCTCAACTATTTCTTCGGTACAAAGGGGAGTGCGATGGCCCGTCAATATCCTTCAACATGCACACAGCACCGGCTTGTCTCCCGAGGATGTGGTCAGTTATTCACCCAATACCACGGAACTATTGCCACTGCATCGCCAGGGTTACACCTCTATTACCTCTCACTTATACGGCGTTGATTGACCGATCAACCCTGCAAGTGAGGATGGACAGCTGCTTCAGTCAGTTGGCAAGTGTCCACACAAGCCAGCCTGAGAGGGTTTCAGACCAAGGCAGTCTATCGGTCAACACACGGCCGCCACGCTATTCCGAGCCACTCAAGCTACTGCCAGGTACGGAAACTGGTTTTAAAATGCCTCGCCAAAAGCAAACTCTCCATTCTGGTTTCCAGGGGAGTGTTATCATCGAAGTTCTGGAGTAAAGGTAATCGATTCACTTCCATTAGGCGTGTCTGGCGGGAGTCTGATCTTTAGTACCACGCCTGACGCTGAGGTGAAGACTTCGTAAAATGTTGGTTCTATCTTTATGGCGGAAGTGAAATGCTTTATATTCTCCTATTTTTCATCGTCATCGGAGAAAATTTACTTTTATTCATTCCTTCGTCAGGCATGCTTGCACCAAGAGTACACGTGTAGCACAACTGAGGAGGAATTCCTGCGCCAACAAAATATTTGTCTCGCGTGTGTGAACAACTTGTACTCTGCCCGTGTCAGGGGAAAGAAAAGTACCTGTCGTAACACACCGATTGTTTGGGCTACGAGAAAAAAAACTTCAGGACTTTTGCCATTTTTCTACTCCTGTACTTACTTTACTTGCCTTTCTTGTTCCTTCCAGTGTTTACAAAGTTAATAAAAGAAAAACAATATCACAGTATATCACATTACAAAGTGGACTTTAAGATGTTACACTCATTTTATATTATAACTACTCTGATACAAAGAATTTTACTTTTTTAACAGACAAATTTCGCAAGATCATTCCTCTCTTAAATTTCTTTATCTTATTTCTTTTCCTTTGGTCACATTTCTTTCTTTTGTAGCTCTGACTTTCCTCTCTTCGGCGCGGGTGAAGTGAGTACCCGATGAACAGGTCATGTCTTCAGACCTTAACAAAAAGCCAGTGGAGAGAGAGGCCATTCGTCTTTCCTGAGGCAAGTCAGGGTTTCCTTGGATAATGATTTGCTGTGCCTGTGCCGTAATCAAGTAAGAAACGCCGCTAAATATTAAGGCGAAAAATGACCACAGAGGTAAAGACAGCTACATGCAGCAGCTTGAGGTAGAGACAGGAGGGACGGCAAGAAAAGGAACACGGAGGGAGGAAGACAGAGAGAGAATGAAGGTAAGGAGAGGGCAGGCCATGACAAGTTAGGGGAAGGGGAAGAAAATAACAAACATTTAAGAGAGTGTGGAAAGTTACTGTGGTGGAAAAAAAAAAAGAGAGGTAATGACAAATTAAGGTAAGCAGGTAAAGGAACGAAGAAATAGAGGGTATGGAACATTACTTAGGTAAGAAAAGGGAAGTTTGATATTAGGGGAAAAGGACGAAAAGGAGAGAAGATACTAGGGTCTGCAAAACATTCCCTGGAAGATAGAAGAGGACAAAGGGGGACAAAAGGAGGAAGATGCAATGGGTAGGACTAGTGGAGGTCATAAATAGCGCAGGGAAAGGACGAAGGTAGATGCAAGAGGGTACAAAAAAAAAAATTACTTGGGTAGAAGGAGAGGAAAGTATAATAAGCCAGGGAAAGGGGAACGCGGGGACGAGGATGCAATGAGTAGGGATTTGAGAGAGTCTGAAAAGTAAGGGAAGGGACAAAGGGAATAAGATGAGAGGGGTACGAAAAGTCACTGAAGTAGGAGGAGGAGGAGGGAGAGAAGGAGAACGAGGAGGGGAAGGAGAGGCCCGACAGACCTTCCACCCACCAAATTACTCGCTTACGTGGGATGATGCGAAAATATTTGCGCGGAAATGCAGTTTCTGGAGGCACGCCCCACGCTCATCAAGGTTAGGCAAACACAAATTTCTCCCTAATGAAGTATTTTAGCGGGGGTCTCTGCCTGCGTAAGTCACTTTCCTGGATGTGGATATTTTCTGCCGGGAAGTGCACCACATTATTTTTTTTTCCTGTTTTTATATTTCTTTTCTCACACGAATTATTTTAGTCAACTTCGTTCTTTTTATCATATGGACTGGTGAGAAAGAAGTTGATAGGTGTCCCTCTCTCTCTCTCTCTCTCCCTCTCTCTCTCTCTCTCTCTCTCTCTCTCTCTCTCCTCTCTCTCTCTCTCTCTCTCTTACCCTCCTATTTTCACCTACAGTCGTTCCTGTTATTTGTTTCAATTTCACTTCACATAATTCAAGTAGCAATAACTTTCATTCGTTTTTTTTTTTCATTTCCTGTCGTTGTTATTATCGTTGTTGTTGTCGTCGTTGTTGTTGTTGCTCATTCGGAGGCAATTAACGCAAGGATTTAATCGCATTACGCAGTTTGATTTATGCTCGTAATTGTTTAACAAGCGATAAATTTCAACAGTAAATACGACTTCACAAATACTGGATTCTTTGCTGCCACGGAAAAACAGAGTAGCAGAATGAACTATACCATTATTAGTGCGCGGGTGAGGCCGGCACGTGTGTGTGTGTGTGTGTGTGTGTGTGTGTGTGTGTGTGTGTGTGTGTGTGTGTGTGTGTGTGTGTGTGTGTGTGTGTGTGCTAAGTGACATGTCGAGGGCTAAGGCTAATAAACTTGGGAGCCCTTTGCAAGCAACAGCCGCATGATGTGACACAAGACGGGTCGCGAAGGGAGGCGGGGGCATGGACTGCGTGAGGCGGAGCTGGACAGGACAGGAGGGAGACAGGCTGGAAATGAAAAGTCGTTGAGGAAAAGGATGCGGAGAGTAAGGTTCTTTTGGTATGGGGTTGTTTATGAAGGGGTGAGTGTAGGGACGGAGTAAATAAAGTGAGATATGACAAGGATAGATAGATGGATGGATGTGTTAGATGGAATGGAAGCAGAAAGAAGTAAGGATAAACAAGTGTTGAAGTGTTAAGTATGGAGTTGTGGAGTGTGTCAATGAAGGGAAGGTAGATCTGGATGGTGTTAAGCTGGATCGATTTGCTACTAAATTGATACGACCTTTGCCTCACGCATCACGCACACAAACATTAAAACAATAAAGGAACCAAATTCACGGTGTTTTTGATGCAAATGTGCCTCAAAACACAGTATCATTGCCCTGTTTGTCGCTGACGGGCACCCATTAGCCCAATGAATCATTCTATAATGGCATTACTCATATCAAATTCAGTCCACGCATGGCAATATATGACGGACGATGTGTGTGTGTGTGTGTGTGTGTGTGTGTGTGTGTGTGTGTGTGTGTGTGTGTGTGTGTGTTTCGCCTCAGCACTTGGTTCTTACTTATTTTTTTTTTATTACTCATTCATTATTAGTTGATTTATTGTTACTAATTTATTGATAACTGGAAACAAACAAACATCTGACTCTGCGTACCCTGATGTTTAGCCAACATTAAGTCAGGTCACTTAAGGAATCCAGATGTCCTGAGTTTGGGCTGCCACACCCAGCTAAGCATGGCCCCTATCGTTACCCTCACCCCAAACGTTCCGCGCACTTTGATCAATATAAAATTAAATATAACAATGCCTAACATATCCATTCTTTTCACGCCAAATGTCTGTATTATATCTTTTTCTTTCTTGTTTCTTGAGTTGAATGACCCCCCTTTTTTTTATATTTAACACCATTACAGGGACCTTAAGAAACCTACGTAATGTATTAGAGAAAAAAAATGAGACAATACATTCGTAATCAGCCCAGTTATTCCTTCAAGAAGCGAGTTCTGCGCGTTTATCTGCAGCACTGTATAGCTGGTGAGCCAACTTCCAGCGCGGCCATTGTAAATCATAGACATAAATTTTCGATCAATTTACGTTTAAACGGATAAATTCCTCATTTTTTTAAAGTTAAGTCTCGCGTGATTCTTCCGTATGTTCTCAATCCGGCTGGTGTAATTTTCAGCCATTACTTTAACATTTAGCACCCGGTAGGATTATATGTGCGAAAAACTTGCATGTTGCGTTCGTGGAAGAGGAAACGGTGAGCCATCCTATCTTATTGTGCTCTGGCCGTCCCTCCTGCAGGGGGGAGAGAGTCAGTGGCCAGGCACGCGACGAGAACGAGAGAGAGAGAGAGGAGAGAGAGAGAGAGAGAGAGGAGAGAGAGAGAGAGAGAGAGGAGAGAGAGAGAGAGAGAGAGAGGAGAGAGAGAGAGAGAGAGAGAGAGAGAGAGAGAGAGAGAGAGAGAGAGAGAGAGAAGAGAGAGAGAGAGAGAGAGAGAGAGAGAGAGAGTATCATGAGGAAGAAGAACCACTAGACCACAGAAGCCTTGCTGCACGTGGGCCAATGAACATATTCACAATAAACACTATCATTACTTCTGGTCAGGACAAATGGAGCGGTAAGAACGTAATGAACTGTGTTGGCTGTGCATGGAGGGCAACCACTGGCGGAGGAACGTACCACACACACACACACACACACACACACACACACACATACACACACAACAATGGCTTTATTTAGACCAGTGTGTGTGTGTGTGTGTGTGTGTGTGTGTGTGTGTGTGTGTGTGTGTGTGCTCACCCGCGTAGTTATGATCTCCGGAATACGAAGAAAAAAGGCAACTAACCGCGTGTTGTTTTTCAAGTCAAAATGTTTGTGTTCAGATGCAATAAGACGCGTCCCTTGTAATAGCGGTTTGGTTTCGTTGTTGGTGTTATTGTTGTTGTTGTCGTCGTCGTGGCATTAAGACGAGACCACCTCCATCCTCCATCCCCTCTCTCTCTCTCTCTCTCTCTCTCTCTCTCTCTCTCTCTCTCTCTCTCTGATTGCCGTGTCCATTCAAGTCAATCACATAGTCAGTTCACTTTAATCAGAAGCTTAGGATATTGAAAGTGATGGTTTTTAGTTGGTTTACTTTATTAATAAGAAAAAATGGCAGCATATTTGTCTTCCACTACAGTACAATCATATAAAAAATTACTAATTGTATAGATTGTATAAATGTTAGTTTTTTTTTTTTTTTTTTTTAGTAGCAGCACATGTATATACACAAGGCAACTTGTTTATAAGTGGCTAAAGTTGCCTTTTTTTCACATTTCTTTTGTCATCATTATTTTTGTGGGTTGCACTCACACACTTGATCCTCAATGTGTTCAATTCATAGATTTCATAAGTTACTATTTGTAACTTATGAAATCTATGAAGATTTTTTTTTTATCTTTCATAATTTTTTCATTTTTTTCTGATTTTCTGATTTCATTTCAATTTAGTTTTTGAGTGGAGTATCTCTCAGTTGTCTCTTCGTTAAGAGATGCTGTTTTGCATTTTTTTTTTTAAGATTTTTTACTTTTTTTGTCATTTTCTGGATTTTACGCACAATGTTTTTTTTTTTTTTTTATTACGTTGTGTTTTTTTTCTACCTTTTTGTCATCATTTATTATCCATTATAATTATTTTCTGGGTTTTGACTTTATTTTGTTATTTATATTTCGTTATTTTATTTTATTTTTGATTTTTTTGCCATTTTAATTTTTATTATTTTCTGCTTTTTGCTTTTTTATCATTTTTTTGTCATTTCCTGGCTTTTTTTTTACTTTTTCTTTATGCTTCTTCATTCACTAAGATTTTTTATTTATTACTATTTTCTTTTAATATTTTTTTCTGACTTTTTTTTACCATTTTTTGGCTTTATTTCTTTTTTGTCATTATTTCCTAGCTTTTATACTTTTCTTTGTCACTATTTTCTAGATTTTTAATTATTTGTTATAGAAATTTTCTTTTTTTTTACTTCTTATTGATATTCATTATTTTAATGTTTTGTAGTTGTTTTATGTTTTTTGTTACTATTTTTCTTATATTTTCTCTTTTTTGTAATTCTTTTTTTCCTTTTTTTCTTTTTTGTCACAATTTTCTGGCTCTTTACTTTTTATTACTTTTTTTTTCTTATACTTACAATTTGCTATTTTTTACTATTTTATTTTCATTATTTTAATCTTTTGTAATTCTTTTATGTTTTTTTTTCTTACTCTTCTGCTTATCTTTCTTATTTTATTGTAATTATTTCTTTTTTTTTACTTTTCTTATGTTTGTTATTATTTTGTCTTCACTTTCTCATTATTTTGTGGAATATTTTTTACATTTTTTGTCATTATTTTCTTCCATTTTCACTCATCACTTTTGTCACTTTTTGTCCCTTTCGTCATTTTTTTATATTTTTGTCATATTTTTTACTTTATCAATATTTTATGCTTTTTTACTTTTTTTTGTCATTTTCTGCCTTTTTATTTTTTAGTCATTCTGTTCTGGGTTTTTAGTTTTTGTAATTATTTTCACTTTTTTACTTTTTTGTCATTATCTTGTGGATTTTTTTCTATTTTTGTCGCTATTTTTCACTTTTTGTCGCTATTTTGTTTAGTTTCCTTTCTTGTCAATATTTTATTTTTTTTTTTTACTTTTTTGTCATTATTTATCTTTTTTTTCATTTTTGTCATTTATTTTTTTGTTCTTCTAATTATTTTCTGGATTTCCACTTTTGTCATTTTTTTTATTGATGTTTTGTCATTATTTTTTTGGTTTATTTTACTTTTTTGCTATTATTTTCATTTTTTGTCATTATTATTATTTTTTACTTTTTTTCATTATTATTTTCTTATTATTTTCTTTTTTTTACTATTTTCATTATTTTTTTACTTTTTTATTATTATTTTTTATTATTTTCTATTTTTACTTTTCTTCATTATTTTTTTATTATTTTCTCTTACTTTTTCATTATTATTTTTTTTACTTTTTTCATTATTATTATTTTTTTAATTTTCATTATTATTTTTTTAACCTTTTTTCATTATTATAATTTTTTTTTATTTTTTTTCATTATTATTTTTACTTTTTTTCATTTTTTTTTGTTTTCTGTTATTTTTTTACTTTTTGTTTTATTATTTTTTTTTACTTTTCATCATTATTTTAGAGTTTTTAATTATCCTTACTATTTTTTTCATTATTTTCAGCTTTTTTTTAAATTTTAGTCAATGGTTTCTTGTCATCATTTTCTGCTTTTATTTTTTTCACTACTTTCTGGCTTTTTTCAAAATTGTTTTCTCATTATTTTCTGACTTATTTTTTTTTATCATTATTTTATGTTTTTTTTTTTTACTTTGATGTCTTTCTTTCTTTCTTTTTTATATTTTTTTCTCACTATTTTTTCATTATTTTTGTTTTTATTACTTTTGTTATTTTCTGGATTTTTTTTTACTTATCTTCCTTTTCCTCATTATTATTATTATTTTTTTTTACTTTTTCGGTATTATTTTCTGTTTCTGGTCACCATTTTTTGGCTTTTTTATATTTTTAATTACTTGCCATAATATTCTGCCTTCTTTACTTCAACACTATTTCCATAATTTTGTAAACTTTTTTTTATTTTTGGTAATTTTTGTTTCATTTTTTTTCACATTTTTTTTTATTTTGTCATTATTTTTTTTTACTTTTCCCATTATGATTTTTTTTCTTTTTCTCATCATTTTGTGGCTTCCTCTCAGAATCTAGTTTTTCGGTGGTGAGTCACGTGATTACATCATTAAAAGATACTATTTTTCTTCCTTTTTATTCAATGTTTTCCGTTTTCCAAACGCAGTCTTCTTTCTCAGTGGACTAATAATTAAGTCAGACTTCTTAAGTTACGGTACAGTATTTTGTTTGTTTTTTAATCTTTTTATCATTATTTTTCCTTACTTCTTGTTTTCTTAGTGGAGAGTCACTTAATTAATTTGTTTCCTCGTTAAGATTTTTTTTTTCTATTTTTTCCTTGTTTTTATTTGTGCCATTGTTCTTTTGTTTCCTCTCACTGTTAATAGCCGTATTTCACCAGTTTTCCTCTCACTATCAATGGCTGTTTCACCAATACTGGATAGAATTTTTCTTTTCTTTGTTTTTTGTCGTTGTTTTGGTTTTCACAATCTTGATCCTCAGCAAGTTAACACTCAAATCGTAGCATTCTAAAATAACTTGTATAAAGATTTCTTTGGTGGATTTTTATTTTTTTTATATTTTGTCATCGTTTTCTGATTTGCTCTCACTCAAAATATTTAGGCATCTTATTTAATGAAGATACTTTAATTACTTTTTTTTTCTATCAATTTCTGGTTTCAACCGCGGATTGACAGTCGATTAATATACTTCATAGGTTATGAGAGCAAAGACTTTCTTGTTACTTTTTTTTTACTTTATCTTTTTTATCTTTTAATTTCTTTTACGTCATTATTTTTCATTTAGTGTCACGAATGTTCTTGTTCCTCGCTGAAGAATCACTCAGTTGTTTCGTTAATAACAGATAGATTAATATTTCTTTTTTTCTTTGCAAATTTTAAGCGCTTTATTTTTTTGTCATTAATTTCTGGATTTCATTCACCACCTTGTTCCTCAGTGGAATCACTTAGTGTTCTTGCTCCTTAATTAATGGATGAAAAACTTTTCTTTTTGGTCTAATTTCGGGTTTCGATTGACAAGCATGTTCCTCAGTAAAGACTCAGTGCTTAGGCTTCTTAATCCATAGTTAGAAAGCTTACTTTGTTTTTGTACTTTTTTTTTCCCCAATTTTCTCGGTTGCACTGACTAGGATGGTCCTCAGTGCGAGTGACTCAGTGTTTAGCGGCTTGCGACCCGTGATGGAGGCTCTGCGCACTAGTCCGCCCTTTCTTCTGTTTCTGTGAACGCAGCCGAGCCTTAAGGGCAGCCACCTCTCGGGCCCATTTCACTCGCGCGGGGCCTGAGGGTGGCGGCTGTGATTCCAGTACCTTCAAATCCAGATCAGGTTTATAATCAGTAGGTAGGCTGTAATGGGTGTCGATCTTACAGCGGACGGATTTCAGATTTATTTTGTTGCAGCGCTTTTTCTTCTCTCCTGACATTTGATTGATTCTTTTCAGCTGGCGGACATAACGGTAATGGCTACACGAGAACGTCTTCTTTCTTAACTCCAGTTCCTTCTTTATTTTCATTCTCGCCGTCATGTTCTTCACCGGTGTTGGTGGGGAGCCCTTCCACCACCTCCACTTGCTGCTTACATTGGCCATCGCGGTGTTCTTGTGGCGGCAAGTCATTACCTTCTTTTTCAAATGTTGATCCTTCCCTATATTCTTCCGCGTCGTCATTTTTTCCACCGGTGATGTTGTCTTCACATTGCCAAGCGACACACTCTCTCTCTTCTTTCTTAAAAGCATTGCTTTCCGTATCTTCTCTCTCCTTGTACTGTTCTTCACGATGACTTTGGTTAAAGACAAAAGTTTGGTTATAGAGGGAAGGTTAACTTTCTCAATAACGTCTTGTTTCTCAGCTTCCTTCTCAAAATTTTGTCCCTCTTTAATTTCCTTATCTGCATTGTCTTTCTCAGGAGAGGTACTTTTCACATCTTCAACAACCACTTCCTTCTTTCCAGTGTCATGCGCATCATAGTCTTCCGAAACACTAGTCTCCTTTCCTTCAAGAGCATTAGCTTCCTCGCCTTCATGATATTCATCGTCTTTTTCCTGAACTAGCTGCATTTCACTAATTTTTGCTGGTTTCATTTCCTTCTCGGTAACTTTTTGTTTCTCAGTATCTTCTTTCTCTTCCTCATCTGTCTTCTCTGTTTTTGTAGGGACGCTTTCCACATCTTCGGTGTCTCCTTCAGTCTCTTCAGACTCATTTTTATCATATTCTTCCCAAACTGCGCTCTTCTCTTCTGCTGGATTTTTTTCGACACTTTCCGCGTTTTCATTATGTTTTTCGTGAACTAGCTGTACTTCACTCATTGTTCCTGATTCTTTCTTCATCTCTGTATGATTTTGTTCCTCTGTATCTCCTTTGTCTTTCTTATTAGTCGTATTTTCATCAGCATTATTCTTTTTCTCGCATGGAATGTCTTTCTTGTGTATTTCCTGAACCTGAACGATCTGTTTTTCTTTGTTTGTTTCTTTAGGCTTCACAGACGCCTGCTTATCGCGACGGACGGTACGAGGTGCGCTGCGCTGCTGTTGGCGTGCAGCAGGAGCGTCTTTGTTGAATGACCGCACGTTCTTGGTTTGCATGGGGATTACTGGCGGCAACTTTACAATTTCTGGAGTTGTTATGATGTTAACGGGTTTATCTTTCTTCTTAAAACTGTTGAACAAGGAAGTCGCGTAGTCGATCTTTACTTGGTTTTCGTCATCCCCGCGTTTAGCGCACTCGTACTTATCGTTCTCTTGTAACGGCTTATTTTTCTGTTTCTCAGCGGCATCGGTCTCGTCGCCGCCTGAAGCCGCTCGGTCCTTTTGAACAATTTTGAAGCTGGTTTCCGTGACATAAAGAACGAACTTTTCTGAATTTCGGTTCTCCATCTCTTGAAGGAAGGTTGCCAGGCGGCCAAAGAGGACAACCTTCTTTCCGCGCCGCTGCTTGATGGAGACCTTGACGGCCGTCTTGCCTGGCGTCCAGTATTCGCGGAAAACCATGCCGTCCATGTACATCACAGTCTCCAGAGACGTGTACTTCTGGAGACTGGGTTCTTCTTTATGCGGTTTGAAAAAGAATTTGGCTACCTTCTTGAAGCGAGGCCCTCGTGGCCAGCAACAGCAGAAGAAAGATTTCGCGTCGGGATCTCCCATGGATACTTTGACAGTGCGTGGGGGGCCGCGGAGAATGTCGCCATTCTCCACGACACACTCCCCACGCATGTATGTGCTGAAGGAGCGTCTACCATCCATCCTGTCTCCTGTCATCTGACAGACTGAATGTCCCACTAGGGTACACTAGTATTTAGGATACCTGAGGTGTTTGGAAAGTGCTTCACACTGGAGAGTTTGGAGTTGTGAAGCAATGCACACAGTGTTGCCGCCTTGCAGAGCACCGTCTTTAGGGTTCACAGGCAGGGATGCACGTGCACCACGGATAGCGTGTTGGGGCTCGGGAGGTGGTCCCTCGCTGGCAACTGTAATCGGGCGCGACCAATAGGAAACTTGCGCTGCATTGCAACAGCCAATCACAAACCACATCTTATTATTATTATTATTATTATTATTATTATTATATAATAATAATAATAATAATAATAATAATAATAATAATAATAATAATTATTATTATTATTATTATTATTATTATTATTATTATTATTATTATTATCCCTCCACCTCCATGACTGTTCATCCAAATTATTCTCTACCTGCAAATACCAAACTTGCGTCACCTAATCTGGACACGACTCACTAACTCTTGCCTAACGGGAACCTCGCAGCAGGGGAGGGGGAGAGGAAGGGCAGAGGTTATTACAAGGCCTTGGAAACACACAGGGCGGGTCAGATTAGGTATTATCTGAGCTCACTAAAGTTCACGTGAAGTCAAAGAAGTGTGTGTGTGTGTGTGTGTGTGTGTGTGTGATTTTTTTTTTACTATTGTATGGTGTATTTTTAAGCCTCTCTCTCTCTCTCTCTCTCTCTCTCTCTCTCTCTCTCTCTCTCTCTCTCTCTCTCTCTCTCTCTCTCTCTCCCTGGCATTTAACGCAAGCGGATTCTCTTGTGTGAAATGTTGTATGGTTGTATGTTACGAGAATTTATTTACACACACACACACACACACACACACACACACACACACACACACACACACACACACGAGGCAAATATGGCGAGTCAACAACAAATATGCTAAAAAAAACAAAATCAATCATACAAACATTTATATTCGAAAAGGGAAAGAAATACAACAAACAAAAAAACAATACAAAGATAAATGTACAAAGACACACAGAAAACAGCAATGGAGGGACAACAGGTACGTAGGAGGACAAATTTGTATAGATGGGGAGATAAGAGGGGAGGGGAGAGGACAGGAGAGAAGAGGGGAAGAGAGGAGAGGAGAGGAGAGGAGAGGAGAGGAGAGGAGAGGACAGGAGAGAAGAGGGGAAGAGAGGAAAGGAGAGGAGAGGAGAGGAGAGGAGAGGAGAGGAGAAGAGAGGCTAAGAGAGAAGAGAAGCGAGTTAGGACTGAAGTGAAACGAAGTGAAATAAAATGAGAAGAGGGAGAGAAGAGAAGAAAGGACAAAAAGAGAGAAGATAAAAATTAAACTTGAAGAGAAATGAGGAGACAAGATATAGGAAAAGAAATGGAGATGAAAGCAGCATAGGAGAAATGAGAAGAGAAGAGAAGAGAAATAAGAAAAGAAAATACCAGAGAAAAGGAGAAAAAAAATCTGAAATGACGATACGTGAAAGAAGATAAGAGAAGAGACGAGATGATGAAACAAGCATAGGTAAAAATAGGAGAGATAAAGAAAGAGAAACAGAAGAGAACAAAGGACACTTACTATCAACACACACACACACACACACACACACACACACACACACACACACACACTTCCCCTTAGCCAGATGCAGAAGGGCGCGCGATATCAACTTGCCTAACCGGAACCTGAAGCTGCTGCTGTTACCGAGCCGCCGCAGGTGTGATAATGACAGGTGTAGTGATGAGGGACGCGACACTGGCGAATCATTAGGTGGTGGCGCGGAATGTAGCGAGGTAGAGCAGCGGTAACAGTGCTTGAAGTCCAGTAAATGAGACGCCAGTGTGTGTGTGTGTGTGTGTGTGTGTGTGTGTGTGTGTGTGTGTGTGTGTGTGTGTGTGTGTGTGTGTGTGTGTGTGTTTAATGGGCCGTGAATAGTATGCATATTACTATTCGTTCGTGTTGATTTGACTTTGTTAATTTGTAATGTGTGTTTCTTGTGTTTCGTGTGAATTCTAATTTGTTGTCGGTATCTATCTATTTATGTATCTACCTATCTATCTATCTATCTATCTATCTATCTATGAATCTGATAGAAAGCATTCATGTGATGAGCAGAGAGAGAGAGAGAGAGAGAGAGAGAGTCTGTCGTCCCACATCTGCCTCTCATTCCAAAGTTATCTGCGTAAAGTTCTTTCATTAGGGTTTATTTTACGCCGCCGTGCTCCTTTTTCCTTCCATTTAATGCGGCCGTGAAGAGGAGATAGAGAACATGAAGTGGAGGGAAGTCGATGAAAAAGGAAGAATAGAAAAAGTTAGGAGAGGAGAGGAGAGAAGAGAGGATAAGGAGGAGGAGGAAGAGGAGAAAGAGGATAAAGAAGGGAATATGAAGTGGTGTACTAGGAGTGAAGGAGAGAAAAATAAATAAAGAGCGAATAGAAGGTAGATGAAATGATAAAAGGAGGGAAAGGAATGTAATAATGATGAAGTTGATATTGGTGGTTGTGATGGTGATGATGGTAACTTGATAGACACTCGTGGTGGTGGTGTTAATGGTTGTGATGATGTATGTGGTGGTGTATTGCTGCTTGTGGTAGGACTTCAGGTGGTGGTGGTGGTGGTGGTGGTGGTTCTGGTGTTGGTGGATGGTAACTGTTAGGAATAAAGAGACCAGAAATGAAATCCAAATATTTACGAACAATATTGGTACATGAGAGAGAGAGAGAGAGAGAGAGAGAGAGAGAGAGAGAGAGAGAGAGAGAGAGAGAGAGAGAGAGAGCTAAGAAGTCGAGGGTAGGGTGCTATAATTGGCTTTCATTTCACTTCAAACACTCATTTACGCAAGAGTCCGCCAATTAAAGAGGAGTCTCCCGCCACGACACGTCCGGTGTTCATTATCACTGAGTAAAAACACCGCGTGGCTGGAAATCTATCACCTGTGCACTGGAAAGACAAAGGTGCGAAAAAAAAAGTGCAAGAACCTGAAATGGAAGCAGTTATCGTACTTACAAATTAATGAAACAAAAGATAAAATAAAAGACTATTCAGTTTCAATAAATGGAATATGAAGTTAAGAAAAGAAAATAATAAATGATTGTCTAAATTATTGCGCTACTTCTATAAAAATTAATTAAACAGAAAGGATGAAACAAAAAGACAATTCAGTTTCGGTAATTGGATACGAAGTCATGAAAAGAAAATGGTTAGCGATTGTGTAAACCATTGCTAAGGTAAGTTTACCACACCCCAATACAAATTAATCAAGCTGAGAAGGTAAAACAAAAGACGATTCAGTTTCTGTAAATCACATGTAAAATTCCGAAGAGAAAAAGGAATAAATAATAAAGTAATGATGCCGCTAAGATTGCCCAGCTCCAATACAAATTAATCACACAAAAATATAAGAAAAGATTAAATTAAATGTGAAATTCTGAGAAGAAAATTAACAAATGATAGTCTAAAAATATGGCTGCGTCTGCCCTACCACAACACTTTATAATACATTAATACGGTAAGAAATTATACATGGACTTGAAGGGGAACACTTAAAGAAAGATAGATAGGCAAGGCTTGGATAAAGCACCGAATACAACAATACGTATGGCGTCTCCTCGGTCATCCTTTCAAAACTGCAAACACTGATGACAACTGCGCAGTTTCATACACGACAAAAATGTTTTCGAATCATTAATCTCTCCTGCATTGCCTGATGAAGGAAGCTGCGGGAAAAACTGTACTGCAATACTTTTACGCATTTTACAATCGCATCTGTTCGGCATTTCAGGAGTACAAATATTGGCACAAAGCCTCTGCGGGGGGTACGTGTATGGATTCAAAAATAGATGCAATTGCAAAAATATTTGTAAATGGTGAAAAGAGCGCGTTTTCTTTCATGAATATACATATTTCAGACGGAAATATTTTGTAGATACGCTTTTAGTTGAAGGTAAAATCTGAAACTTACTTCAGTAACTGGCACGACTAAGGGATCAATACGCGCCGCATCATTGACAACAGCAGCAGCTATTCCCTCCTGTGACTCCCGGTGGGCCCCAACCCAGACGTCCTTGGCATTCCAAAAAGTGTCGGCAGAATATATGAACAGACCTCGAGGGCTTGTCCTTGGTCTTTAGTTGTCTCTTACGAATAATGAGCATGATCGAACCCCAGGGAGGAGTGGCACTTATACCTCGTGATTCATGTCCTGCACGCGAGCACGGGTTGGCGGCCTGAGGTATGCAGCATTACGTTATGATTGGTAGCACGGAACAATACCTGAATTGATAAGTTGCCTCTCCGCTAATATCTGTGATTATGCGAGGGCAAGCATTATCGAAGGCTTTATTTCTCTTCCCTAGGTTGTTCTTCAGTGTCTGTCACGCAACAGCAAGGCACGGCAAGGCACATAGACGGACTGAGTCTCCTGTTCTTTGTCATGTGGCACATATATCGACAACGCCAAGTGGTGCTGAGCGAAGAGTTTTTATCCTAACTCAGCACCGAAGCTTCCCCGTGTGTACAGCCCCGAGACTAACACCTCTAAGAAGCTACGAACTGGACACCAATTGCTGGAAATCCGTCGACAAGTTAACAGGCCAAAGTCTCGTTCGTTATCTAAATTAACCACATAAATCGTTCCACTAACTAGAAACAGCCTTGCACCACCCAACGAATCGAGGAAGAGCTCTCAATCTGTTAGGGCCTGGCGAGGCTCTTCCTGGGTCTGTGAGGTGAATGCAGCCCAATGGCCGCCCGAGTTACGTCCACACTGGAAGAATGGAACAGCAGCTGGTGCCGTCTTTAGTTATTACAGTGATTATACCCCCTGCGGCTACCCGAGTTACGTCCACAGAGGATGCATGGAGCAGCAGCTGGTGGCATATATAGTTATTACAGTGATTACACCCCCTGTGGAAGAATGAAGCCGCAGCTGGAGGTGTCTATAATTATTCTCTTTAAGGCAGGAATCCTCGCTCCCTCCTGACTGATAGAGGAACGACTGCGCTGAATATCTTAATGCACCTAAGGAAATTATGGGGATTTCAAGAAAATTTTAAAAAATCACGTTTGCGTGGCGTGTGCACATAAACACACACACACGAGCAAGCACAGCAAGCACAGCCCAGCATACACGAACAGTCTCCCGCCGGCGGAACATGCAATCATCACGAGCGGACGGAGAGCAAAACCCCTTCCCTCCCCGCCTCGCCACGCCGTTTCTAAATATCCATCTGAATGTACATCACACCGGCAGCAGGACGCGCCAATATTCATGGCTACTGCAGTGACGAAGAGGCGTGCACCACCTCACGGAGACTGCGCCGCCACGACAACTGAATAAATAAGCAAATAAATATATACATAGATAATGAGACCTTGAGATTACGTATATAAATGCATAGTTTCCACCTGTTATTATCTTTATCTGTTCTTAGAGACGTAATATGCTCAGTCATTTTTTATTCTTTATGATGTTTATTTATTTATTTATTTTTTTGACAGACACATTCTCTCTCTCTCTCTCTCTCTCTCTCTCTCTCTCTCTCTCTCTCTCTCTCTCTCTCTCTCTCTCTCTCTTGCCCTCCCAATTCAGCGATTTAATTTGAGCCAGGCCAAAATATCTCTCACAACAATTGCTGACAGACAGTTTTAGTTGATAGGTCCTGGCAATCTCTGCTTCATACTTCCATAATTTTCTATTACCCAGCAGCCTCTTACCTGCCCTCCTCTCCCAGCTGGAAGTGACGCGAGTATTGTAGAATCAGTTCACAGAAGTCGCGGTGCCTTTCATTCAAGTAACTGTGCATTCTGTCCTCGTGGAAGTTGTAATATCATCCGTGTCTTGCCTTTATGTTTTCTGTTATTTTTCACTTGTTCCTGTCTCATATTTCTTTTTTTCTATCTTAGCCACGTTTTCCTCTCTCTGGTCTTCGTCTGGTCATCTTTTTCTTAGGTTGTCTAGTGTCCGTCTTCTGCTTTTCATTCTCTTCTTTGTTTTATTTATAGTCCTCCTCCTCCTTATGTTTGGGTTTTGTATGGTTGTCTTCTTGTTCTTTGTTAAGTTGTGTTCCTTCTTGGGTCCTCGTCCTTCATCTTCGCCTTGTTTATTATCTTTCTCCTCCTGTTTAAGTTTCGTCTGGTTTTCCTCTTGTTCCTTGGTTACTAATTTTCGTCTCCTACCTTTCATTCTCCTCTGCTTTATTTAATAGTCTTACTGCTGCTCACTAGTGCCAGGAATCTCTCTCTACCTCTGACTCAAGGATCGAGACGCGGCAGACGAACATTTTCCACAAAGGAGATTAACAAACAAGAAACACGCCTATGAGAAGGAAAATTGGCCAACAAACTAGATTAGAATGGAAAATTGAACAGTGAAAAAAAAAAAAGACATGGGGAGAGAGAAAGACAATGAGACAGAGAGGAAAGGGAGGAAGATGGGGAGGAAGAGAACGAGGAAAGGAGGGAGGAAGGAAGCTGATTGCGGTCTGCTGCATCAAAAGCTCTCAATTTGTCATCCTCAATGGGATAATACCCGAGTTTAATTGTTTCCCTCTCGGCACGAATCCTGTAGACAGGGCGGCATGCTGCTCTCGTAGGGAATGGCAGCGGAATGGGAGAGGACGGGGAGTGGGGGGGACAGACTGCTTGGGTTGACTGGAAAATGGAGGAGTGTGGAGTGCAAGGTGGAGTTTGGCAGGGAGTGGAATGTTAGTGGGGAGAAAGTAAGAAGGACAGGAGGTTAAGGGAGTGGAATGTTAGTGGGGAGAAAGTAAGAAGGACAGGAGGTTAAGATCTTTGCTGCAAAGGGTGGAAGTGAAAAAGGTGATAGGGTGTGGAATGCAAGATGGAATTTGCATTTACGGAGCAGATTTAGGTGGATAGATGGAAAGAAGACTGATGGTGTGGAGTAGAAGTGGAGGTGGGGAGATGAGAGTGAAGGGAAGATGAAGTGAAGTGAAGCGACGATGGGGAGATAGTAGATTGATTGATACAGGAGGAGGAGGTGCAGTGTGGAGTGCATGGCAGGGGTGTAATGGGGAGGAGGCAGACAGCTGGAAGGAGAAGGCAGAGTGTGGGGAGGAGGAGGGTCTGGGAAGAGAAATGTAGGCTGAGCATAGTGGTCGGGTAATGGTAAATACATGCACGAACTGTCCTCGTCTCCCCGAAATTGCCCTAATGACCCACTTACTGCCACACAAGCCGCTGCTCATCTCTTCTTATTTCTTGCCTTTTACGCACGCCAAGGAATGCACACCACGAACATTCCACATGAATTTTACACGCGATAAAATAAGATCTTTGGGTCAGCGTGCTAACTATGGGGGATCCCTGTCAGAGAATATATATATATATATATATATATATATATATATATATATATATATATATATATATATATATATATATATATATATATATATATATATATATATATATATATATATATATATATATATATACCTGATAAATACAAGAATATACTCGTATATACCACGAGCATGCACGAGTTCATATTATGGTCGCATTTTGAAGTGTTTTACGACATATGGAAACCGTACACACAAACACACACACACACACACGCATACACACACACACACACACACACAGAGGAGGACATCAATGCATAATGCAACATATATATTTTTTCTCCTTTATATATGAATATTTTTGCAATCGTTGTTTTGCATTACATGTATTTCACCGACCTTGAACAAATCACAATGTCGGAGCTTAATTATTGCATTTTTACAATAGATTGCAATCGCTGGTATCATTATCATTATTATTATTATTATTATTATTATTATTATTATTATTATTATTATCATTATTATTATTATCATCATCATCATCATCACCATTACCATTATTTTCGCAAACAAGATACCAGTAACTATGAAGGTCGTTTAAGTTACGTTATAGGCACGGCAACAAAACACACACACACACACACACACACACACACACACGTCCAGGTACTATTTCGGTGTATTGGTGTGCTCTGATGTGGCCTAATTAAACCTACGCGGGGAGCCGAATGATCACGTCTCGAAAATGGACACTGCACATCATTACTATCTATTCACGTCAAAGCAAGTCCGTCAAACTCTCAAGATTTGTTCAAAGATTATTCGATACACTGGTGAAGCGCTTCGTTAATCATCACCATTAAAACTACAAGATTCTACAGCAGGAAAATGGTCTTCAATGCTTAGAGAGGGAGGGATTAGACAGCGCTCGCTACACTGGTACACCGCCTTAGAAGTACTGTGTTACATTGTCGATACATTTGCACAATTCTTGGCTTACATCACGTGCCTATTCTTTGCGTGTCCGATATGAATTAAGATTATCAAAGTTCCTATAGACATGCACATATAAAGAACGTCTGGCCTTATAGAATTATACGGCTGGGTAAGTTCAGAGGGCGGCCACTGGTTTAATGCATTATATATGTAAATTGCCTATACTGGAAAATTGATGTACAAATGCACCACTACATCATGCCGCCAGTCCCGCCACCGACCCCGAGCTGCCAGGATGGTGTTCGTGTGGCGAGGCGAGGCAATTTGTTGAAGGCTACACTGATTAGTTTGTACGTTAAATATCACTTTCATTCACCATACTCTTACTCTCATTTCACTATCCTTTCCATGTTCTTCCCGTTAATTCATTTCAGGCTTCTTCTAGTACGTGCAAGAGGAAGCGTGAAAGTATGTGTGTATCAATAATGCGAGAAAGGAAATTAATCATACGTGTTTATCTATCGTGACTGCATTCCAGAGCCTCAAAGATTCCACTCCAAGTGAATCATCTCATTCACTTCACGCTTCTAGAAACATGAAGCGTCTGTGTATCTATGAATAGGAGAAAGAAGTGCAACATTTATCACTATATTCATGATGACTTCATTCCGGAGCTTCAACGATTCGACTTCAAGTGAGTCGGCTTCGCATTCCTCCAAAGCTCTGCAGCTTATGAATTGGGGTGGTGGAGACGTGTGGCATCACCGGTGGCTACTCCTGCAGGATGAAGCGTACACCGAGTCGCTGATATACAGAACAGCCAGCAAAGCTTTCTAACTGAACTGACCTCCAAGCAGTAATCGTTGCATGAATGAAAGAGTCCTTAAATATTATGTAATAAACTTATTACTCACATAGTTGCCACGTGTCTCCATACGCTCTCTCTCTCTCTCTCTCTCTCTCTCTCTCTCTCTCTCTCTCTCTGAGCAACATGACGTGTCACATATTATAAGATGCGAAAACATATCTTATACTGAGTAAAACCTTATATAAACATCTACAAAGGGAGAGGAGGAGACGTTGAAAAGAGAGGTTTACGTGAAGGAGTGGGAGAAGGGGAGGGGAGGAGGCGAGGGGGAGGAAGACATTGGGGGAGGAGCATAAGATGGAAGCGCGGGAAAATTTATCCTCGACAAAGTGGTATGATTCATTGCCTTCTACATAATATATCGTGTGTACTTCACCAGTAAGGCTTACTGTGGTGCGCGAAGACCGTGTTTGCAGTGTGAGAGAGGATACAAAGGAGACACAGCTGATATGTAAGCAGCTGATACAGTCATGGTGGGGTGGCGGGGTAGGGAAGGGAATTTCCTGCTACAAGGGCAAGTCTAGTCACTTCATATAAACACTAACCTCCTTTTGTTGCAATGACCACGTGAGGTGTTGGGAGAAGCCAGTGCCAGCCTCAGTACAGAGTTGTGTTCGCTGTGTCAAGGGTTGTGATGTCTTCCTCAGCGCTTCCGCAATGCTCCTAGTGTCCTGAGGCGGCAGCAATCCCATGTTTACTTTTCGTTTGCTCTTCTCTCGTCCAGCAGCTCACACACCTCTTCATCAGAGGCCACACAGTCACCATACCCACGCACTGCACGCCGCTGCATGCCCTGGCCCATGACGTCAAGTTTGCTGCTGGCGGAGTGATACACCTCCCTGACGTGTGCCACCCTCCATGAAGGTGCCACCTCATCATTAATTTCCTGCATTATTTTAACCTTGTATGTAATTTTTTTTTTTAAGTCTTGATGGTTTGTGATGAAAGTTAGTGTTGTCATAGTATGATTTATGGTTTTAAAAGTACAATGGATGTACGTATAGTTTAGCAACAGCACCAACGCCCCATCTTAACTACACTACCGCCCTCCGCCCCTCCCTCACTCCCTCCCTCCTCTCGGCTCTGCGTCCGTCCTTGTGTAGTTTTCGTGGCCTTCGTGATGAAGTATAGAAGGTTTTGATAACATTACTCAAGGTTTTAATCATAATAGATCTCAGTACACTTTAAAAATCATTGTTTTTTTTTATGTATTTTTATGTAGAACTAGCGCTCCCTCCCTCTTTCTGCCAACCCACTCTCCTTCTTTCGTGTCTTCCACGGTGTCTCCCTTTCGTCCACCTTTTCACCACCACATATCCAGCCATCTCCGCACACCATAACGAATCTGACAACGGTATATCTGTGAGGAAGATTTTCTATTCACAGTAAAGTCAGAGAATCCGTGAAACTACGCGCATTGCATCCTGAATAGTTTAGTAGATACGTATTTGAGGGAAGTCTTTTTAAAATACATGTAATACTCAAGTGAATGTAGATGGACGAACCTTGAAAAATGTATATATTTGTAAGAAACTCGATATTAAACACTGATATAAGTTTGACTATTTCAAACTTAAAGAGGACGAACTCTGGTATCACTTAGGTTAGAAAGGCGAGTACTCAGCCGCCACCAGCGCCACCTCAGCCTCACTACAACTAAATTCGGGAGTTGGAAGCAATGCGTGAAGGAAAACTTCTATAACCATGTCGTGTTGCCCGCGTCATCTCCGCCACAGGTGTCTGAAGGGATGCCACTCAATGACCGAGAGGAGGACGTAACGAAATGTAAAGGCGGCGGCTAAACTCTGCAAAAATAATGCCAGCAACTTTTCGTCACGACGCACCGCCGGAGGAGCGTCTCAGAATTAAAAAGTTTAGGTATTAAAGTTCAAAAGTGGTGACGGGCGGTAGTCCCTCGCGAATGAGAGAGAGAGAGAGAGAGAGAGAGAGAGAGAGAGAGAGAGAGAGAGAGAGAGAGAGAGAGAGAGAGTGTGTGTGTGTGTGTGTCTACCTGCTGTCCACTTTCCTCCTCGTTACATTTCCAGTACAACACATCCAACCCACACCCGCCCGCGAAAAAAAAAAAAAAAAACTTCAAAATGAGAATCCAATGGGTGTCACGTGTCCTGTCGGCCGGAAGTGCATTACGAGTACACCTTATATTACACTCACTTTCTGCCTGTCCGTCTGTCTCTTAGGCGGAGTTTCTGGTACTCTCTCCCCCTCTCTCTCCCTTCCCCTCTATCTCTCTACTAGCTTAACTTGAAGCTCCCCAAACAAGCGAGGCAGCGCTGGGCAAAGGAACACACAGGCTTCCAGCGTTACACAAGGCTGTGACAATAACATCCGCGAGCCTCGTGTGTGTACCTGAGGGAAGGGCGAGGCTCTGAGAGGCGAGGGGCGAGGAGGGACTACATGCAGATACAATTGCAAAACATCTATTAAGGATGTGCTGGTGTAAGAGAAGGGAATCTGGTACTGTTGTGTGTACATATAAAGAATGAAGAATGAACAGTGTGTGTGTGTGTGTGTGTGTGTGTGTGTGTGTGGACTATGCTGGAAGGGAAAGGCCTGCCCAGGGCTGTTGTTGTGTGCGCTGCTCCCTGCAGGCGTCCCTTCAATGGCCAAGAGACTGCGGTGACCTTTCCTTGAAGAATGATTGGTGTACAGAAGGAAGTGGACGCTGGAGTGCACGTGACAGGCGGCGGCGCAGGGAAGGCTGCACAAACAGTACATAACACAATCTATTCTTCCACATAAGAGCTGTGTCAAGGTGTACTTACATGGCGTATACAAGTTGGATAATACATACCAGTAGTGTATTATTATATTAGATTAGATAAGCACCAGTAACAGATCAATACACTTGTTATGAATGTTTCTATTCATATCTACTGTATATATGCATATAGTTGCCCAATGTTACCTTAAAGAGAGAGAGAGAGAGAGAGAGAGAGAGAGAGAGAGAGAGAGAGAGAGAGAGAGAGAGAGAGAGAGAGAGAGAGAGTTGAATAGGCAAAGGTGTACATTTCAGTTAGAAAGAATGGAATGGAAATACAAGCACATTTTTACAGCTCGTCACTGGGATAAAGGAATGAATGTAATAACAAGTAAATAAGTAAATAATATTACACGCTATGATATTTTGAAAACATTTTTGGTTGAAATATTTACCTCACCTATGAAGCGGACTCACTTTATTCTCTATTACAGCATTTGCTTGTGACTCATTCCTCTCCAGCAACAGTACAGTAATTCTTCAGAAAGATATGCAAAATACATTGTCACTTAAGTTTTGAAACGAACGTCTCTCATTATCATTTGGTGATATTCTTTTTTTTTTCTAAGGACATTCATCAATATTAACTTTTCTATGATTTTAAAGCTTCTGTTAAATCTCTATAGATTCTAGTGATATACAGTATGATTTCGCTCATGTCGTGAAAATATTTCAATAACCGATCGATATTGACGTAACCTTGCTGCAGGAATATCTAACCTGTAGGGGTTTTAATGACGTAATCGATGCTACATTCTGACGGTAACATAATACCAGGCGACTAATACGATTTGGGGCGATGTGTTACAGTCCATCTGAGCGGCATCGTTTCGGGGCTGGACATTATTCCCTGTCGACAAGTTGTTCCGGAGTTCAAAGCATTTTTTCATGATGGACGCTGTCAGAGGTACCACACGCCACGCACACACCGGCACACACCGTGATATACCACTGTGGCTGAGCTCACTGGTGTAGCACAACACACACACACACACACACATACATACATACACACACACACACTCACACATGGGGTACATTTACAGCTGAATAGACAGATGATACAAACGCACACAATGTAACTTTGCCTATAGTGTTGCTTTTTGTTATCATTGAGGCTGCTACTATCCACTACTACTACTACTACTACTACTACTACTACTACTACTACTACTGCTACTACTGCTTAAACCGCTCCGTACGTACTAATACTCCTGCTATTACTTCCACTATTACTGGATTTAGCGGGGGTAGCGCTGCCAGGTCGCCATCTACTTCATTCTATTCACGAAGCGTCGTAAATTCTGGCGACACTTATTGGATTCCTAGGGTTGTCAGGACGCGCGGGGTTGTCACTCGTCCGTGGCGGGAAGTGTTCCAATATCGAAAAGATTTGCCTTAAGGGGAAGCGTTACGAAGATGGAGTAACCCCAAGCATCTCAGATTCAGTGCTGCAAGAGGAGGAGGAAGAGGAGGAGGAGGAGGAAGAGGAAGAGGAGGAGGAGGAGGAGGAGAAGAACCATAACAACAACGATAACGAAAAGGAAAGATGACATGCGTAATACAAGACACGCCCAAACCTGTATATAGGATTATGAATATATGAGCAGCCTACATAAGATTGAATACGATTTCTTCCACGTCTTCTGAAGTGTTACCAATATTTTACTATGACTTGAAACTCTTCCCTGCATATCCTCTTTTCAAATTTGTTGTGGTGCACAGAGGTGTCTGGATATGCGGCGGTGGGAAGGCGTAGGGAAGAGACGGTTGAAGGAAGGAGGGACGAAAGGAGGAAAGGAGAGAGGGAGGGGCGGAGGCAAGTAGTATAGTTACGATGAGGTAGTGATGTTACTAAACTATACGTACATCCACTGTCCTTATAAACCCTTAAAATTATGCTATGATAACACTGTAAGTTTCATCAGAAACCATCACAGATTAAAAAAATCACATATAAGGATAAAACAATGCAGGAAATGAATGATGAGGTGGCACCGTCTCACCGTCAGGGAGGTGTGTCTCTCCGCCAGCAGCAAACTTGACGTCACTACTTGGCGCGCGAAGGTCCAATGTGGGACCGTTTGGTTACTGCTTGTAATTTGAAAACACAACCCGTGAGCAGTAGCCAGGGCGTGCAGCGGCGTGCAGTGCGTGGGTATGGTGACTGTGTGGCCTCTGATGTGCAGGTGTGTGAGATGCTGGACGAGAGAAGAGCAAACGAAAAGTAAACATGGGATTGCTGCCGCCTCAGGACACTAGGAGCATTGCAGAAGCGCTGAGGAAGATAACACAACTCTTGACGCAGCGAACACAACTCTGTACTGAGGCAGGCAGTGGCTTCTCCCAACACCTCACGTGGTCATCACAACAAAGTTAGTCTTACTATGATATTAGTTTTGCCTTTGTAGCGGCGAGCCGTATGTCCACCCAGAGACCAGATCAAAGGTGTCAATGTTACTTTTTTCTTACACGCTGCAAACACACGGTAATCCTGCACTAGGGTAGCCCTTAGTGGTGAAGCAAAAGGCGATCCCTTACCATGAACACAATAGATCGTGACATACTTGTTGTGGAGGATCAATTTCCCCGCTATACACTCCCCCCCCATCTCCCTCTCCTCCGTCCCTCCCTCGCCTGTCACTCCATCCTCCGTCTTTTTTTTTTTTTTTTTATGTAGGAAGGACACTGGCCAAGGGCAACAAAAATCCAATAAAAAAAATGCCCACTGAAATGCCAGTCCCCCAAAAGGGTCAAAGCAGTGGTCAAAAATTGGTGGATAAGTGTCTTGAAACCTCCCTCTTGAAGGAATTCAAGTCATAGGAAGGTGGAAATACAGAAGCAGGCAAGGAGTTCCAGAGTTTACCAGAGAAAGGGATGAATGATTGAGAATACTGGTTAACTCTTGCGTTAGAGAGGTGGACAGAATAGGAGTGAGAGAAAGAAGAAAGTCTTGTGCAGCGAGGCCGCGGGAGGAGGGGAGGCATGCAGTTAGCAAGATCAGAAGAGCAGTTGGCATGAAAATAGCGGTAGAAGACAGCTAGATATGCAACATTGCGGCGGTGAGAGAGGGGCTGAAGACAGTCAGTTAGAGGAGAGGAGTTGATGAGACGAAAAGCTTTTGATTCCACCCTGTCTAGAACAGCAGTATGAGTGGAACCCCCCCAGACATGTGAAGCATACTCCATACATGGACGGATAAGGCCCTTGTACAGAGTTAGCAGCTAGGGGGGTGAGAAAAACTGGCGGAGACGTCTCAGAACACCTAACTTCATAGAAGCTGTTTTAGCTAGAGATGAGATGTGAAGTTTCCAGTTCAGATTATAAGTAAAGGACAGACCGAGGATGTTCAGTGTAGAAGAGGGGGACAGTTGAGTGTCATTGAAGAAGAGGGGATAGTTATCTGGAAGATTGTGTCGAGTTGATAGATGGAGGAATTGAGTTTTTGAGGCATTGAACAATACCAAGTTTGCTCTGCCCCAATCAGAAATTTTAGAAAGATCAGAAGTCAGGCGTTCTGTGGCTTCCCTGCGTGATATGTTTACCTCCTGAAGGGTTGGACGTCTATGAAAAGACGTGGAAAAGTGCAGGGTGGTATCATCAGCATAGGAGTGGATAGGACAAGAAGTTTGGTTTAGAAGATCATTAATGAATAATAAGAAGAGAGTGGGTGACAGGACAGAACCCTGAGGAACACCACTGTTAATAGATTTAGGAGAAGAACAGTGACCGTCTACCACAGCAGCAATAGAACGGTCAGAAAGGAAACTTGAGATGAAGTTACAGAGAGAAGGATAGAAACCGTAGGAGGGTAGTTTGGAAATCAAAGCTTTGTGCCAGACTCTATCAAAGGCTTTTGATATGTCCAAGGCAACAGCAAAAGTTTCACCAAAGTCTCTAAAAGAGGATGACCAAGACTCAGTAAGGAAAGCCAGAAGATCACCAGTAGAGCGGCCTTGACGGAACCCATACTGGCGATCAGATAGAAGGTTGTGAAGTGATAGATGTTTAAGAATCTTCCTGTTGAGGATAGATTCAAAAACTTTAGATAAGCAGGAAATTAAAGCAATAGGACGGTAGTTTGAGGGATTAGAGCGGTCACCCTTTTTAGGAACAGGTTGAATGTAGGCAAACTTCCAGCAAGAAGGAAAGGTAGATGTTGACAGACAGAGCTGAAAGAGTTTGACTAGGCAAGGTGCAAGCACGGAGGCACAGTTTCGGAGAACAATAGGAGGGACCCCATCAGGTCCATAAGCCTTCCGAGGGTTTAGGCCAGCGAGGGCATGGAAAACATCATTACGAAGAATTTTAATACGTGGCATGAAGTAGTCAGAGGGTGGAGGAGAGGGAGGAACAAGCCCAGAATCGTCCAAGGTAGAGTTTTTAGCTAAGGTTTGAGCAAAGAGTTCAGCTTTAGAAATAGATGTGATAGCAGTGGTGCCATCTGGTTGAAGTAGAGGAGGGAAAGAAGAAGAAGCAAAGTTATTGGAGATATTTTTGGCTAGATGCCAGAAATCACGAGGGGAGTTAGATCTTGAAAGGTTTTGACATTTTCTGTTAATGAAGGAGTTTTTGGCTAGTTGGAGAACAGACTTGGCATGGTTCCGGGCAGAAATATAAAGTGCATGAGATTCTGGTGAAGGAAGGCTTAAGTACCTTTTGTGGGCCACCTCTCTATCATGTATAGCACGAGAACAAGCTGTGTTAAACCAAGGTTTAGAAGGTTTAGGACGAGAAAAAGAGTGAGGAATGTACGCCTCCATGCCAGACACTATCACCTCTGTTATGCGCTCAGCACACAAAGACGGGTCTCTGACACGGAAGCAGTAGTCATTCCAAGGAAAATCAGCAAAATACCTCCTCAGGTCCCCCCAACTAGCAGAGGCAAAACGCCAGAGGCACCTTCGCTTAGGGGGATCCTGAGGAGGGATTGGAGTGATAGGACAAGATAAAGATATGAGATTGTGATCGGAGGAGCCCAACGGAGAAGAAAGGGTGACAGCATAAGCAGAAGGATTAGAGGTCAGGAAAAGGTCAAGAATGTTGGGCGTATCTCCAAGACGGTCAGGAATACGAGTAGGGTGTTGCACCAATTGCTCTAGGTCATGGAGGATAGCAAAGTTGTAGGCTAGTTCACCAGGATGGTCAGTGAAGGGAGAGGAAAGCCAAAGCTGGTGGTGAACATTGAAGTCTCCAAGAATGGAGATCTCTGCAAAAGGGAAGAGGGTCAGAATGTGCTCCACTTTGGAAGTTAAGTAGTCAAAGAATTTCTTATAGTCAGAGGAGTTAGGAGAGAGGTATACAGCACAGATAAATTTAGTATGAGAATGACTCTGTAGTCGTAGCCAGATGGTGGAAAACTCGGAAGATTCAAGAGCGTGGGCACGAGAGCAGATTAAGTCATTGCGCACATAAACGCAGCATCCAGCTTTGGATCGAAAATGAGGATAGAGAAAGTAGGAGGGAACAGAAAAGGGGCTACTGTCAGTTGCCTCAGACACCTGAGTTTCAGTGAGGAAAAGAAGATGAGGTTTAGAAGAGGAGAGGTGGTGTTCTACAGATTGAAAATTAGATCTTAGACCGCGAATGTTGCAGAAGTTAATGAAGAAAAAGTTGAGGGGGGTGTCAAGACACTTAGGGTCGTCGACGGAAAGGCAGTCCGACCTGGGGACATTTATGGTCCCCTCCCCAGATGGGGACTCCGAGGCTGGTGTAGGAGTCGCCATGATTTTAAAATTTTTTGAGTGAAGGGTGTGTGTGTTATTAGGTGCTTGTAGTTTTGTGTGGAGGAAGAGAGTTGTCTTTAGAGGGCAGGCTGTGACTACCCCCTTGTGTTGTGAGACACAAAGGGAAACGTTCAGTGAGGTCACAGCTGGGTTTAATGATAAGTTCACAGCACCCCCTGAACAGTGCTGCACACCTCACTGGGAGTAATTATCGTTTCGGCAGGTGTCTACTGCCTCCTCCAATAGAGGAGGCCTCTATTGGGTCTATCCTCTCTCTCTCTCTCTCTCTCTCTCTCTCTCTCTCTCTCTCTCTCTCTCTCTCTCTCTCTCTCTCTCTCTCTCTCTCTCTCAGCAGCAGAAGCAAACTTATGTCAATAACAATAAGTAATATAATAATGATAATAAAGATAATAATAGCAATAATGATAATAATAATAATAATAATAATAATAATAATAATAATAATAATAATAATAATAATAATAATAACAATAATAATATTAATAATAATAATAATAATAACCTTCCCTCCAAAAACTAATAATAATAATAATAATAATAATAATAATAATAATAATAACAATAATAATATTAATAATAATAATAATAATAACCTTCCCTCCAAAAACTAATATATCCTCCAACATTTCCTCCCGTCTCTGCCTCCACATCTCCCGTCCCTGGACCCACATTCCTTCCCGCCTCTGCCCTCAGATCCCATCCCGTCACTGGCACCAAATATCTTCCCGTCCCGCGCCCTGGATCTCCCGTCGCTAGGCAACATCTCCGATAATTAGCTGGCAGACAGGGCAGCGGGGGATGAGGAGAGCGAGAGGGAGACAGGCGGCACGGTATGTGTGTGTGTGTGTGTGTGTGTGTGTGTGTGTGTGTGTGTGTGTGTGTGTGTTTATTTCTAGTTAGTGTGTGAAGTTCTGTGTGCAACATATTTGACAAGTATATATATATATATATATATATATATATATATATATATATATATATATATATATATATATATATATATATATATATATATATATATATATATATATATATATATATATATAATGTAAATATGTATATAATTTGTGTGTATATAGTTATCTAATGTATTACGTGACTTATCTATCTGTCTGTCTATCCGTGTGTGTGTGTGTGTGTGTGTGTGTGTGTGTGTGTGTCGTGGCCTCTCGCTCAGCCATTCCACTTGTCTTTACTTCACTGCAGGATACAGAAATCAAATCGTTATCAGGCAGCACACGAGCCTCAGAATAGAAGTTTTAGTGTTGCGCGGTTTCTATAGTCCACGCCACAACAGCAGCAGCAGCAGCAGCAGCAGCAGCAGCAGCAGCATAAGAACATAAGAACATAAGAAATAAGGGAAGCTTCAAGAAGCGACCAGGCTTACACGTGGCAGTCCCTGTATGAAACACTCCTACCTATTTCCATCTGTTATCCCCATCCATAAACTTGTCTAATCTTCTCTTAAAGCTCTCTAGTGTCCTAGCACTAACTACATGATTACTGAGTCCGTTCCACTCATCTACCACTCTATTTGAGAACCAATTTTTTGATTACTGAGTCCGTTCCACTCATCTACCACTCTATTTGAGAACCAATTTTTCCTATCTCCTTCCTAAACCTAAATTTTTCAAGCTTGAACCCGTTATTTCTTGTTCTACCCTGGTTGCTGATCCTAAGAATTTTGCTTACATCTCCCTTGTTATAACCCTTATACCACTTAAAGACTTCTATCAGGTCCCCTCTTAACCTACGTCTCTCTAGAGAATGTAAATTTAACCGCTTCAACCTCGCTTCGTAAGGAATACTCCTCATCCCCTGTATCCTTTTAGTCATTCTCCTCTGTACTGATTCTAATAGACCTATATCTTTCCTGTAATGCGGGGACCAGAACTGCACAGCGTAGTCTAGATGAGGTCTGACCAGCGCCAAGTATAACTTTAATATTACTTCCGGCCTTCTACTTTTAACACTCCTAAAAATGAATCCTAGTACCCTATTTGCCTTGTTTCTGGCCTCTATGCATTGTTTCCCTAGACGGAGTTCAGAGCTAACTATAACTCCTAAATCTTTCTCGTACCCTGTACCTACCACAGTTTGGTTGTTTAATGTGTACCTATTGTGTGGGTTTCCTCTACCTACGCTAAGCACTTTGCATTTATTGATATTAAATTGCATTTGCCATCTATCCGTCCATTCATTCATTCTATCTAAGTCTGTCTGCAAGGCGATGGCATCCGAATCTGACCTAATTAATCTACCTATCTTTGTGTCATCCGCAAATTTACTAACATCA